>NW_026526722.1:0-51577 GCF_024362965.1 Panthera pardus
CATGGATTGGAAGAATCAATATTGTCAAAATGTCAATATTACCCAAAGCTATGTACACATTCAAAGCAATCCCAATCAAAATTGCACCAGCATCTTCTCGAAACTAGAACAGGCAATCCTAAAATTCATATGGGACCACAAAAGGCCCCGAATAGCCAAAGTCATTTTGAAGAAGAAGACCAAAGCAGGAGACATCACAATCCCAGACTTTCGCCTCTACTACAAAGCTGTAATCATCCAGACCGCATGGTGTTGGCACAAAAAGAGACACATAGACCAATGGAATAGAATAGAAACCCCAGAACTAGACCCACAAACGTATGGCCAACTAATCTTTGACAAAGCAGGAAAGAACATCCAGTGGATAAAAGACAGTCTCTTTTACAAAATGGTGCTGGGAGAACTTGACAGCAACAGGCAGAAGGTTGAAAATAGGCCATTTTCTCACACCATTCACAAAAATAAACTCAAAGTGGATAAAGGACCTGAATGTGAGACAGGAAACCATCCAAACCCTAGAGGAGAAAGCAGGAAAAGACCTCTCTGACCTCAGCCGTAGCAATCTCTTACTCGACACATCCCAAAGGCAAGGGAATTAAAAGCAAAGTGAATCACTGGCACCTTATGAAGATAAAAAGCTTCTGCACAGCAAAGGAAACAACCAACAAAACTAAAAGGCAACCAACGGAACGGGGAAAAGATCTTCGCAAATGCCATTTCGGACAAGGGCTAGTATCCAAAATCTATAAAGAGCTCACCAAACTCCACCCCCGAAAAACAAAATAACCCAGTGAAGATTTGGGCAGAAAACATGAATAGACACTTCTCTAAAGAAGACATCCGATGGCCAACAGGCACACGAAAAGATGCTCACCGTCGCTCCTTATCAGGAAAATACAAATCCAAAACCACACTCAGATATCACCTCACGCCAGTCAGAGTGGCCAAAATGAACAAATCAGGAGACGGTAGATGCTGGAGAAGATGTGGAGAAACGGAAACCCTCTTGCACTGTTGGGGGGAATGCAAATTGGTGCAGCTGCTCTGGAAAGCAGTGTGGAGGTTCCTCAGAAAATTAAAAATAGACCTACCCTATGACCCAGCAATAGCACTGCTAGGAATTTACCCAAGGGATTACAGGAGTACTGATGCATAGGGGCACTTGTACCCCAATGTTTATAGCAGCACTCTCAACAATAGCCAAATTTATGGAAAGAGCCGAAATGTCCATCAACTGATGAATGGATCAAGAAAGGGTGGTTTATATACACAATGGAGTACTACATGGCAATGAGAAAGAACGAAATATGTCTCTTTGTAGCAACATGGATGGGACTGGAGGGTGTGATGCTAAGTGAAATAAGCCATAAAGAGAAAGACAGATACCATATATTTTCACTCTTATGCGGATCCTGAGAAACTTAACAGAAACCCATGGGGGAGGGGAAGGAAAAAAACAAAAGAGGTTAGAGTGGGAAGGAGCCAAAGCATAAGAGACTGTTAAAAACTGAGAAAAAAACTGAGGGTTGATGGGGGGTGGGAGGGAGGGTAGGGTGGGCGATGGGTATTGAGGAGGGCACCTTTTGGGATGAGCACTGGGTGTTGTAGGAAACCAATTTGACAATATTTCATATATTGAAAAAATTTAAAAAGATAATGTTAAATTAAAAAAATAAATGAACTTAAAAAAAAAGGAGTCTGCTTCCTGATTGTCTATACTCTCTCTCTCTCTCTCTCTCTTATTTTTTCCCTTTGCTTGTTTGTTTCTTAAACCCATGTATGAGTAGAATTATATGGTATTTGTCTTTTTTTGACTGGTATATTTCACTTAGAATCATACTCTCTAGCTCCATCCAGGTCCTTGCAAAAGGAAAGATTGCATTCCTTCTTATGGCTGAATAGTATTCCATCATATGTATGTCACATCCTCTTTATCCATCCATTCATCCATTTATGGATACTTGGGCTGCTTCCATATCTTGGTTATTGTAAACAATGCTGCTATAAACACACTGGTTCATGTGTGCATTAAAAATTTAAGGTTTATTTATTTTTGAAAGAGAGAGATAGAGTGAGAGAGCAGGTGAGGGGCAGAGAGAGAGGGAGACACAGAATCTGAGCAGGCTCCAGGCTCTGAGCTGTCAGAACAGAGCCTGACGCGGGGCTTGAATTCACACACCATGAGATCATGACCTGGGGGGAAGTTGGGCGCTTCACTTACTGAGCTGCCCAGGAGCGCCAATGTGCATGCATCCTCTTGAATTTGTGTTCTTTTATTCCTTGGATAAATACCCAGTTGTGCTATGCTGGATCATGAGGTAATTGTATTTTTAACTTTTAGAGGAAACTCCACATAGTTTTACACGGTGGCCTCACCACTTTGCATTTCCAAGAACAGTTTCCTTTTCTCCACATCCTTGCCAACACTTATTGCTTCTTGTATTTTTGATTTTTGCCATTCTGACAGGTGTGAGGTAGTTTCTCATTGTGGTTTTGTTTTGCATTTCCTTGATGGTAAGTGATGATAAGCATTTTTCCTGTGTCTCTTACCATCTGTATGTCTTCTTTGGAGAAATGTCTGTTCATGTTTTCTTTCCAGTTTTTAATTTGATTAATTGTTGCTTGGGCCTTATGATATATCAGATATTAGCTCTTTATTAGATAGGTCATTTGCAAATATCTTCTCCCATTCCATAAGTTGCTTTTTACTGTTCACTTTTTACTTCACTGTGCAGAAGCTTTTTACTCGATAGAGTCCCAAGATTTATTTTTGCTTTAGTTTCTCTGGCCTCAGGGGACATATATTGAAAGAAGTTTTCATGGCTGATGTCAAAGAAGTTACTACCTGTGCTGTGTTCTAGGATTTTTATGGCTTTGGGTCTCACATTTAGGTCCTTAATCTATGTTTTGTTTCTTTAAGTGTATGGTGTAAGGAAGTGGTTTACATTCATTCTTTTGCATGATACTGTGCACTTTTCCCAACACCCTTCTTCGAAGAGACTGTCTTTTCCCAATGGATATTCTTTCCTGCTTAGTTGAAGATTAATTGATTTGTATGTGTGGATCTCTGTGCTTTCTATTCTGTTTTATTTTTAAAATTTATTCAATTAAATTGAAGTTAACGTACAGTGTTGTATTGGTTTCAGGAGTAGAACCCAGTGATTCATCACTTATATGTAACACCCAGTGCTCATCCTTACAAGTGCCTTCCTTAGTGACCATCACCCATTTAGCCCATCCGCCCACCCAACACCCCTGCAGCAGTCCTCAGTTTATTCTCTGTACTTAAGAGTCTCTTATGGTTTGCCTCCCTCTGTGTTTTTGTCTTATATTTTCCTTCCCTTCCCCTATGTTCACCTCTTGTGCTTCTCAAATTCCACGTATGAGTGATAGCCTATAATATTTTCTTTCTCTGACTGACTTATTTCGCTTAACACAGTATACTCTAATTCCATCCGTGGTGTTGCAAGGGGCACAATTTCATTATTCTTGATCGCCCAGTAGTATTCCATTGTGTATGTATACACTACATCTTCTTTACCCATTCACCAGTCAATGGACATTCAAGCTTTTTCTATACTTTGGCTATTGTTGATAGTGCTTCTATAAACATTGGGGTGCATGTTCCCCTTCGAATCACCACTCCTATATCCTTTGGATAAATACCTAGTAGTGCAATTGCTGGGTAGTAGGGTAGTTCTATTTTTTATTTTATGAGGAACCTCCATACTGTTCTACAGAATGGCTGCACCAGTTTGCATTCCCACCAACAGTGCAAGAGAGTTCCTCTTTCTCCACATCCATGCCAACATCTGTTGTCGCCTGAGTTGCTAATGTTAGCCATTCTGACAGGTGTGAAATGCTATTCTCCTTTCGTTTTGATTTGCATTTTCCTGATGATGAGTGATGTTGTGCATTTTTTCATGTGTCGGTTGGCCATCTGGATGTCTTCTCTGGAGACGTGTCTATTCATGTATTTTGCCCATTTCTTCACTATATTATTTGGTTTTGGGGTGTTGAGCTTCATAAGTTCTTTATGGATTTTGGATTTTTTCAATGCACTTTTAAATTTCCTTTTTCCTTTTTTTCTCCTGACTGACATATTCATTGTTTAGTAACATGTTATTCCATATATTTGTGGTCTTTCCAGATTTTTTTCTTGGGCTGACTTCTAGTTTCATAGTGCTGTTGGCAGAAAAGGTGCATGGAATGACTTCAGTGTTTTGGGATTATTTTGTGACCTAACATGTGACGTGTTCTGAGAATGTCCCATGTGCACTTATAGAGAATGTGTTTAGGATGGAACAATCTGAATATACCTGTTAAGTCCACCTGGACCAGTGTGTCATTCGAAGCCATGTTTCCTTGTTTGTTTTCAGTTTAGATGACATGTAACTGGGGTGTTAAAGTCTCCTATTAGTATTGTATTATTATCCATTAGTTTCTTTGTTGGTTATCAGTATGTGATCTCTCTTGGAGAATGTCCATGTGCACTCGAGTAGAAAGTATATTCCGTTCCTTTGGGATGAAGAGCTCTAAATATATCTGTCAAGTCCATCTGATCCAATGTAGCATTCAGGGCCCTTGTCTCCTTATTGACCCTGTGTCTAGATGATCTATCCATTGTTGTAAGTGGAGTGTTAAAGTCCCCTGCAATTACCACATTCTTATCAATAAGGTTGTTTATGATTGTGATCAATTGCTTTATATATTTGGGGGCTCCGGTATTCGGCGCATAGACATTTATAATTGTTAGCTCTTCCTGATGGATAGAGCCTGCAGTTATTATATAATGCCCTTCTCATCTGTTACAGCCTTTAATTTTAAGTCAAGTTTGATATAGATATGGCTACTCCAGCTTTCTTTTGGCTTCCAGTAGCATGATAGTTCTCCATCCCCTCACTTTCAATCTGAGGGTGTTCTCAGGTCTAAAACAAGTCTCTTGTAGACAGCAGATAGATGGGTCATGGTTTTTTTATCTTATCCATTCTGATACCCTATGTCTTTTGGTTGGAGTGTTTTCGTCTGTTTACATTCAGTGTTATTATAGAAAGATATGGGTTTAGAGTCATTGTGATGTCTGTAGGTTTCATGTTTTGTAGTGATATCTCTGTACTTTGTGGTCCTTGCAACGTTTCACTTACAGAATCCCCCTTAGGATTCCTTGTTAGGGTTGGTTTTAGTGGTGATGAATTCCTTCAGTTTTTGTTTGTTTGGAAAGACCTTTATCTCTCCTTCCATCTGAATGATGGCTTGCTGCATAAAGGATTCTTGGATGCATATGTTTGCTGTTCATCACATTGAAGATTTCCTGCCATTCTTTTCTGGCGTGCCAAGTTTCAGTAGATAGATCTGTCACTAGGACTTATCAGTCTCCCTTTATAGGTTAGAGCGTGTTTATCCGTAGCTGCTTTCAGAATTTTCTCTTTATCCTTGTATTTCTCCAGTTTCACTATGACTTGTGATGCAGAAGATCGATTCAAGTTACGTCTGAAGGGAGTTCTCTGTGCCTGTTGGATTTCAATGCCTTTTTCCTTCCCCAGATCAAGGAAGTTCTCAGCTATGATTTGTTCAAGTACATCTTCAGCCCCTTTCTCTCTCTCTCTCCCTCCTCTGGAATCCCTATTATACGGATATTGTTGCGTTTCATAGCATCACTTAGTTCTCTACTTCTCCACTCATACTCCTGGATTTTTTTATCTCTCTTTTTCTCAGCTTCCTCTTTTTCCATAATTTTATCTTCTAATTCACCTATTCTCTCCTCTGCCTCTTCAATCCAAGCTGTGGTCACCTCCATTTTATTTTGCACCTCATTTATGGCATTTTTCAGCTCCTCCTGAGTATTTCTTAGTCCCTTGATCTCTGTAACAATAGATTCTCTGCTCTCCTGTGTACTTTTTCAAGCCCAGCAGTTAATTTTATGACTAATATTTTAATTCATGTTCTGTTATATTGCTTAAGTCTTTTTTGGTCAATTCGTTAGCTGTTGCTACTTTCGGAGTTTCTTTTGAGGATAATTCTTCCGTTTAGTCATTTTGGATAGTCCCCTGGAGTTGGTGCGGAACTGCAGCACTGTGCTGTCTGGAGTAACTTGTGTTGGTGGGCGAGGCTGCAGTCAGACCTGATATCTGCCCCCAGCCCACCACTGGGGCCACAGTCAGACTGGTGTGTCCCTTTCTTCCCCTCTCCCAGGGGCGGGGACTCACTGTGGAGTGATGTGGCCTCTGTCTGGGCTACTTGCACACTGCCAGTCTCGTGATGCTGCTTCTATGGGATCTGGCGTATTAGCCGGGGTGGATCCACAAAGTTCACAGCGGCAGGAGAGGCAGGCTTAGCTCGCTTTGCTGTCAGTGGTCCCCTGCAGTAGGGGCCCTGCAGCACCGGGAGGGAGGCGGGCAGACCCATCTGAGGGATGAATCCATAAGAGCAGAGCATTGGGTGTTTGCCCGGGGCAAGAAGTTCCATGAGGGCAACTGGTTCCCTTTGGAATTTTGGCTGGGGGATGTGCGAGGGAGATGGCGCTGGCCAGTACTTTTGTTCCCCGCCGAGCTGAGCTCTGTTTTCTGGGTGGATAGTCCCATTGTCTAGAAGTGTGAATTGCATCCAAGTTAGAAAAGCAGCAATGGATTAGGAATGACAAGTTGGTACCAAGATCTGCATTCAAATGGCCACGTGTCAAATTGATAAAGCTGATAGCTGTCTTCCATCCTCTTGTCCCACAAAGGAGGCAGTATACTCCCCTACCGCCAGGCTTAGCCTAATCACAACATTCTCCCTGGGCCCTTCCACACAGCCAAGTTTTGAAAATTGGCACACAATTCTGAAAACAAATTGAGAAGGGACCAATGCAATACCTATCTCAACACCTCAAGGACACCATCAGACTCATGTGCTGAAAGGAGATAGTACTCTAAGACACTGGCTCTGAATACATTCCATGCAAATCCATTTTTTCCAAGAAAGGGCTAAGTTGTAGAAGTGGAGACACAGACAGCATGAGTTCTTCAACACACATGGGATTTGGAGAATGTTGAGAATGAAAAACTCAGCACAGTCTCCTGTCAACCTGGTTGTTTCCAGAATATGAATGTCTATGGGCTTAGGCAATGAGAGCCCTCTGAAGGAATATACCTGGGAGCCCAGGCAGAAGGAATCCTGCATAATTCCTTTAGAAGCCAGAGACTTCTGTTTTATCCCTCCCAGTTTTTCCATCAGTTTATGGAGGCAACGGTGAGCTGCAGCTATTGGGTTCTGCCAGATCTTGCTCAGGAGTCCAGAATAAGGACTTTGTTCTGTATTCCTGGAAAGGGGGCCTTTCTTGTGTTGACCACCTTCTGGACAATAATGCCCATGTGCAAATTACTTCTCAGAATGAAGGGCACTCATTCATCCAGGTCAGAGAGGCAAGCTGGCTCTCCTTCATGTTCCATAGAACAGCAGGCTAACCAGCAAGCCCTCAAGGATGAAAGGATAGCTATCCTTTGGTATGGCAGATATTGGTTGCTCTCACTCATTACAGGACAAGAGTGGGAATTTGCGGCCACCTAGTGGGTTATGACTCCATGGCTCCAAGGGGGGGGGGGGGGGGAAGGGCAGAATTTTTGTCAGAAAAACAGCAAGGGGAAGGGAATGTGTGCAAGGAAGGCCAAAACTCGATTTTCCAATGGCAATTGGGATCAATCTGGAAAGGAGATAACTTAAATTCATTTGCCCTTGGACCAGAAGGAGACCAGTTCCCTCGCAAATGTCTACTTCAGCTTACACATAAACAAGCCTCCTGAGCACCTTCGAATGCCTTGGGCCCCAGGATGGCCACATACTTCTGAAACTCAAGTAAGCAATAAGGAGCCCTGTGTAAAATTCTCTCCCTCAGTCACAAGGACTAGATCAGACTCCCAGCTGGAAGGCAGAGTGTGTGAACTGAGTCCAAGTAAGAAAAACATCCATCGGTGAGGGATGACAACAAAGTGAGTCAAGGTTCTGCAATCAAATGGGCACGGGTCAAATCGAGGATGGCTATATCTATCCTACTGTCCTCTTGTCCCATCAGGAAGTGGGATCCTATAAACTTTGGCGTAGCCTACCCAAGGGCATTCTCTGTGGGCACCTTGACACACCCTAGGTTTGGAGGTTGCCACATAATTGTGAAAGCCAATTGAAAAGGGCCCAATGCAATACATATCTCACCATCACAAGGAAACCACCAGACTTCCAAGCTGAAAGTCTGAAAGTTAAATTTCACATATGCATGAAAGTGTATACTTGTCTTTCTCAGATGGACTCGTTTTGCTTAGCATAATACATTCTAGTTAAAGCTAAATAGCTACAAATGGCTAGACTCCATGCATTTTGATGTCTAAGTGATATTCTTATCAAGATAAAAAGCTTTTGCACAGTGAAGGAAACAATCAAAAGAACTAAACCTGCCTATGGAATGGGAGAAGATATTTGAAAATGGCATATGATAAAGTGTTAGTATCCAAAATCTAGAAACAACATATCAAACTCAACACCCAAAAAACCAAACAGCCCACTTATGAACTGGGAAAAGACATGAATAGACACTTTTCCAAAGAAGACTTCTACACAGCCAACAGACACGTGGAAAGATGGTCAACATCACTCATCATTAGGGAATGCAAAGCAAAACCATGATGCCATACCACCTCACACCTGTTAGAATGGGTAACATTAACAACACATGAAACACCAGTTGTTGGTGAGGTTATGGAGAAAGGGGAGCACTCTTGCACTTCTGGCTGAAATGCAAACTAGTGCAGTGCCTATGTTATGATTTTTTTAAGGAAAATGTGAGAGAGCACTCCTTCTATGCTTACTAGTTCTCATTTCTGTGTACTATTTACGGCACTGTCATCACGTGAAGTTTATGCCCTGTGATGAGTAAGCAAATTGGAAAACAACATAAATGGATATTTAAGGATACGGACCAGGGTTTCCCTGTTAAAATGAAACAAACAAACAAACAAACCAACAAACCAACAGCTAACCAAACCAAATATCCAATTCACATTGTGATTCCACTCTGTGAAAATAATGGTCATATGTAGAAAAATAGTACAGGCTGCGATTGTCTTTGAATACCAGGATTTTTATTTCCTTCACTACCCTGATTTTGTCTTTCCCAATAACACAGAAAGCTGGTGCCAAATGTAACCTGGTTTGGTTAAGCTGGTCCCTAATCAAAGAAAGGAAAGATGACACAATGCAGGTTTCCAAAGAGAATGATTTGATTTCCACAGGATTACAGAAGCCCTTAAAAAAATAAAGAGGCCTAGAAGATTTCTGCCAAAGTGCTATAAATTGGTGAGACAAATTGCCAGACATATACCTGGTCCACTCCAGTTTTATTTCTTTGGTCTATGAATGAACACACAAGGGAAATTATAACACACCTTTTGTTCAATATAAAAATACACTTCCAAAGCTCTAATGAATTACTTTTACAAAACCTATGTACCAAATTTTCCTTTTGGAAGAAGTTTCCTTTGAATTTCAGGTCTCTTAAATGCTCCTTTGCTGTTACCCACCATCCCTGCTAACCACATGGACCCCATTTTCACTTCTGTATTCCTCATTAGAAGTGATCTCCACGTGGGCATAGATCATGTTTTGCCATGGTCACTAATAAAGATATAGTGCTGGGCACAGAGAAAGGATGGGTGGTGGTTCAAGGAATTCATACAGACGAACCTGTATTTGAGGTGGATCAAGAATGTCACAAGTACAGGCCCAGGATGGCATGCACAGAGTATTTCCCACTGATATTCCATTGTTAAGCCTCCTTTATCTTTAAAAGATTTTAATCCTAATTTTTCTTCAATGCCTGAAAAACTACTGCTAAGTATTTCTGAATGCAAGGTAGCAGGAGGAGGCTACATGAGGAGCAATCTCTGTGCTCTGTGCCTTGGAGGACCTTGTAGCTTCCTTTAAGGTAGCTATTAACCCACTGCAGGCATGGCAAGAGTGCCTTAAGTCAGTTGTATGTAATTCACCTAGTAAACAATTGGATAGGTCCTCACTTAATTTTTCCTTTTTTTACACTGTATCTTATTTTTTGTTTCTTTAATTCCAGTTCGTTAATATGCAGAGTTATATTACTTGCAGGTATACAATTCCATGTATCACCCTGTGCTCTTTATGACACGTACATCTCTCAATTCTCATCACCTATTTAACCAACCATGCTCCCATCCACCTCCCATCGGATACTATCTCATTGTACTCTCTTAAGAGTCTGTTTCCTGAGAGGGAAAGAAGATGGCGGTGTAGGAGGACGCTGGGCTCACCGCACGTCCTGCTGATCACTTCGATTCCACCTACACCTGCCTAAATAACCCAGAAAACCACCAGAAGACTAGCAGAATGGAGTCTCTGGAGCCAGGCGCAGACTAGAGGCCCCCTGAAGAGGGTAGGAAGGGCTGCGAGGCGGTGCGCGCTCCACGGACTGGTGGGAGGGAGCCGGGGCGGAGGGGCAGCCTGCCGGCCAAGCAGAGCCCCCGAGTCTGGCTGGCAAAAGCGGAGGGGCCGGACGAAGTGTGTTCCGACAGCAAGCATGACTTAGCATCTGGGAGGTCATAAGTAACAGCTCTGCTCAGAAATTGGGAAGGCTGGAGGACAAAGGGAGGGAGAGTTGCTGAGCCCCGCGACAACAGAGCTCAGTTTGACGGGGAACAAAGGCGCTCGCCAGCGCCATCTCCCCCGCCCATCCCCAGCCAAAATCCCAAAGGGAACCATTTCCTGCCAGGGAACTTGCTCCCTCAGCGCAAACACCCAACGCTGTGCTTCTGCAGAGCCAAACCTCCAGCAGCAGATCTGACTCCCTCCCGCTGCCACAGGGCCCCTCCTGAAGTGGATCACTAAGGAGAAGCAAGCTAAGCCTGCCCCTCCTGCCCCCGTGCACCTTGCCTACCCACCCCAGCTCATACGCCAGATCCCCAGCACCACAAGCCTGGCAGTGTGCAAGTACCCCAGACGGGCCACGCCACCCCACAGTGAATCCTGCACCTAGGAGAGGGGAAGAGAAGGCACACACCAGTCTGACTGGGGCCCCAGTGGTGGGCTGGGGGCAGACATCAGGTCTGACTGCGGCCCCCGCCCACCAACTCCAGTTATACACCACAGCACAGGGGAAGTGCCCTGCAGGTCCGCACCACTCCAGGGACTATCCAAAATGACCAAACGGAAGAATGCCCCTCAGAAGAATCTCCAGGAAATAACAGCTAATGAACTGATCAAAAAGGATTTTAAATAATATAACGGACAGTGAATTTAGAATAATAGTCATAAAATTAATCGCTGGGCTTGAAAACAGTATAGAGGACAGCAGAGAATCTCTTGCTACAGAGATCAAGGGACTAAAGAACAGTCAGGAGGAGCTGAAAAACACTTTAAACGAAATGCAAACCAAAATGGAAACCAACGACGGCTCGGCTTGAAGAGGCAGAGGAGAGAATAGGTGAACTAGAAGATAAAGTTATGGAAAAAAGAGGAAGCTGAGAAAAAGAGAGATAAAAAAATGCAGGAGTATGAGGTATGAGGGGAAAATTAGAGAACTAAGTGAGACACTAAAAAGAAATAATATACGCATAATTGGTATCCCAGAGGAGGAAGAGAGAGGGAAAGGTGCTGAAGGGGTACTTGAAGAAATTATAGCTGAGAACTTCCCTGAACTGGGGAAGGAAAAAGGCATTGAAATCCAAGAAGCACACAGAACTCCCTTCAGACGTAACTTGAATCGATCTTCTGCACGACATATCATAGTGAAACTGGCAAAATACAAGGATAAAGAGAAAATTCTGAAAGCAGCAAGGGATAAACGTGCCCTCACATATAAAGGGAGACCTATAAGACTCGTGACTGATCTCTCTTTTGAAACTTGGCAGGCCAGAAAGAATTGGCACGAGATCTTCAGTGTGCTGAACAGAAAAAATATGCAGCCGAAAATCCTTTATCCAGCAAGTCTGTCATTTAGACTAGAAGGAGAGATCAAGGTCTTCCCAAACAAAACTGAAGGAATTTGTCACCACTAAACCAGCCCTACAAGAAATCCTAAGGGGGATCCTGTGAGACAAAGTACCAGAGACATCACTACAAGCATAAAACATACAGACATCACAGTGACTCTAAACCCATATCTTTCTATAATAACACTGAATGTAAATGGATTACATGCGCCAACCAAAAGACATAGGGTATCAGAATGGATAAAAAACAAGACCCATCTATTTGCTGTCTACAAGAGACTCATTTTAGATGCTGAGGACACCTTTAGATTGAGAGTGAGGCGATGGAGAACTATCTATCATGCTACTGGAAGCCAAAAGAAAGCTGGAGTAGCCATACTTATATCAGACCAACTAGACTTTAAATGAAAGGCTGTAACAAGAGATGAAGAAGGGCATTATATACTAATTACAGGGTCTATCCATCAGGAAGAGCTAACAACTATAAATGTCTATGCGCTGAATACCGGAGCCCCCAAATATATAAAACAATTACTCATAAACATAAGCAACCTTATTGATAAGAATGTGGTAATTGCAGGGGACTTTAACACCCCACTTACAGAAAAGGATAGATCATCTAGACACACGGTCAATAAAGGAACAAGGGCCCTGAATGCTACATTGGATCAGATGGACTTGACAGATATATTTAGAACTCTGCATCCCAAAGCAACAGAATATACTTTCTACTCGAGTGCACATGGAACATTCTCCAAGATAGATCATATACTGGGTCACAAAACAGCCCTTCATCAGTTCACAAGAATTGAAATTATACCATGCAAACTTTCAGACCGCAATGCTATGAAGCTTGAAATCAACCACAGGAAAAAGTCTGGAAAACCTCCAAAAGCATGGAGGTTAAAGATCACCCTACTAAAGAATGAGTGGGTCAACCGGGCAATTAGAGAAGAAATTTAAAAATAGATGTGGAAACAAATGAAAATGAAAAATACAACCATCCAAATGCTTTGGGATTCAGCGAAGGCAGTCCTGAGAGGAAAATACATCGCAATCCAGGCTATCTCAAGAAACAAGAAAAATCCCAAATACAGAATCTAACAGCACACCTAAAGGAAATAGAAGCAGAACAGCAAAGGCAGCCTAAACCAGCAGAAGAGAAATAATAACGATCATAGCACAAATAAACAATATAGAATCTAAATAAACGGTAGAGCAGATCAACGAAACCAAGAGTTGGTTTTTTGAAAAAATAAACAAAATCGAAAAAACTCTAGCCAGGCTTCTCAAAAAGAAAAGGGAGATGACCCAAATAGATAAAATCATGAATGAAAATGGAATGATTACAACCAATCCCTCAGAGATACAAGCAATTATCGGGGAATACTATGAAAAATTGTATGCCAACGAACTGGACAACCTGGAAGAAATGGACAAATTCCTAAACACCCACACTCTTCCAACACTCAATCAGAGGAAATAGAAAGCTTGAACAGACCCATCACCGGCGAAGAAATTGAATCGGTTATCAAAAATCTCCCAACAAATAAGAGTCCAGGACCAGATGGCTTCCCAGGGGAGTTCTACCAGACGTTTAAAGCAGAGATAATATCTATACTTTTCAAGCTATTCCAAGAATAGAAAGGGAAGGAAAACTTCCAGACTCATTCTATGAAGCCAGTATTACTTTGATTCCTAAACCAGACAGAGACGCAGTAAAAAAAGAGAACTACAGGCCAATATTCCTGAGGAATATAGATGCAAAAATTCTCAATAAGATACTAGCAAATAGAATTCAACAGCATATAAAAAGAATTATTCACCATGATCAACTGGGATTCATTCCTGGGATGCAGGGCTGGTTCAACATTCGCAAATCAATCAACGTGATACATCACATCAATAAAAGAAAAGATAAGAACCATATGATCCTGTCAATCGATGCAGAAAAGGCCTTTGACAAAATCCAGCACCCTTTCTTTTCTTTTTTTTTTTTTTCAACGTTTATTTATTTTTGAGACAGAGACAGAGCATGAACAAGGGAGGGTCAGAGAGAGAGCAGGAGGCACGGAATCTGAAACAGGCTCCAGGCTCTGAGCTGTTAGCACAGAGCCCGACGCGGGGCTTGAAACTCACGAACCGCGAGATCGTGACCTGAGCCGAAGTCGGCCGCTTTAACCGACTGAGCCACCCAGGCGCCTCCCAGCACCTTTTCTTAATAAAAAACCCTTGAGAAAGTCGGGATAGAAGGAACATACTTGAAGATCATAAAAAGCCATTATGAAAAGCCCACAGCTAACATCATCCTCAATGGGGAAAAACTGAGAGCTTTTTCCCTGAGATCAGGAACACGACAGGGATGCCCACTCTCACCAGTGTTGTTTAACATAGTGTTGGAAGTTCTAGCATCAGCAATCAGACAACAAAAGGAAATCAAAGGTATCAAAATTGGCAAAGATGAAGTCAAGCTTTCGCTTGTTTCAGATGACATATTATACATGGAAAATCCAATAGACTCCACCAAAAGTCTGCTAGAACTGATACATGAATTCAGCAAAGTTGCAGGATACAAAATCAATGTACAAAAATCAGTTGCATCCTTATACACTAACATTGAGCAACAGAAAGACAAATAAAGAAACTGATCCCATTCACAATTGCACCAAGAAGCATAAAAATACCTACAAATAAATCTACGCAAAGATGTAAAAGATCTGTATGCTGGAAAACTATAGAAAGCTTATGAAGGTAATTGAAGAAGATATAAAGAAATGGAAAGACATTCCCTGCTCATGGATTGGAAGAATCAATATTGTCAAAATGTCAATATTACCCAAAGCTATGTACACATTCAAAGCAATCCCAATCAAAATTGCACCAGCATTCTTCTCGAAACTAGAACAGGCAATCCTAAAATTCATATGGGACCACAAAAGGCCCGAATAGCCAAAGTCATTTTGAAGAAGAAGACCAAAGCAGGAGACATCACAATCCCAGACTTTCGCCTCTACTACAAAGCTGTAATCATCCAGACCGCATGGTGTTGGCACAAAAAGAGACACATAGACCAATGGAATAGAATAGAAACCCCAGAACTAGACCCACAAACGTATGGCCAACTAATCTTTGACAAAGCAGGAAAGAACATCCAGTGGATAAAAGACAGTCTCTTTTACAAATGGTGCTGGGAGAACTTGACAGCAACAGGCAGAAGGTTGAAAATAGGCCATTTTCTCACACCATTCACAAAAATAAACTCAAAGTGGATAAAGGACCTGAATGTGAGACAGGAAACCATCCAAACCCTAGAGGAGAAAGCAGGAAAAGACCTCTCTGACCTCAGCCGTAGCAATCTCTTACTCGACACATCCCCAAAGGCAAGGGAATTAAAAGCAAAAGTGAATCACTGGCACCTTATGAAGATAAAAAGCTTCTGCACAGCAAAGGAAACAACCAACAAAACTAAAAGGCAACCAACGGAACGGGAAAAGATCTTCGCAAATGCCATTTCGGACAAAGGGCTAGTATCCAAAATCTATAAAGAGCTCACCAAACTCCACCCCCGAAAAACAAATAACCCAGTGAAGATTTGGGCAGAAAACATGAATAGACACTTCTCTAAAGAAGACATCCAGATGGCCAACAGGCACACGAAAAGATGCTCACCGTCGCTCCTTATCAGGAAAATACAAATCCAAACCACACTCAGATATCACCTCACGCCAGTCAGAGTGGCCAAAATGAACAAATCAGGAGACGGTAGATGCTGGAGAAGATGTGGAGAAACGGAAACCCTCTTGCACTGTTGGGGGGAATGCAAATTGGTGCAGCTGCTCTGGAAAGCAGTGTGGAGGTTCCTCAGAAAATTAAAAATAGACCTACCCTATGACCCAGCAATAGCACTGCTAGGAATTTACCCAAGGGATACAGGAGTACTGATGCATAGGGGCACTTGTACCCCAATGTTTATAGCAGCACTCTCAACAATAGCCAAATTATGGAAAGAGCCGAAATGTCCATCAACTGATGAATGGATCAAGAAAGGGTGGTTTATATACACAATGGAGTACTACATGGCAATGAGAAAGAACGAAATATGTCTCTTTGTAGCAACATGGATGGGACTGGAGGGTGTGATGCTAAGTGAAATAAGCCATAAAGAGAAAGACAGATACCATATATTTTCACTCTTATGCGGATCCTGAGAAACTTAACAGAAACCCATGGGGGAGGGGAAGGAAAAAACAAAAGAGGTTAGAGTGGGAAGGAGCCAAAGCATAAGAGACTGTTAAAAACTGAGAAAAAAACTGAGGGTTGATGGGGGGTGGGAGGGAGGGTAGGGTGGGCGATGGGTATTGAGGAGGGCACCTTTTGGGATGAGCACTGGGTGTTGTAGGAAACCAATTTGACAATATTTCATATATTGAAAAAATTTAAAAAGATAATGTTAAATTAAAAAAAAATAAATGAACTTAAAAAAAAAGAGTCTGCTTCCTGATTGTCTATACTCTCTCTCTCTCTCTCTCTCTTATTTTTTCCCTTTGCTTGTTTGTTTCTTAAACCCATGTATGAGTAGAATTATATGGTATTTGTCTTTTTTTGACTGGTATATTTCACTTAGAATCATACTCTCTAGCTCCATCCAGGTCCTTGCAAAAGGAAAGATTGCATTCCTTCTTATGGCTGAATAGTATTCCATCATATGTATGTCACATCCTCTTTATCCATCCATTCATCCATTTATGGATACTTGGGCTGCTTCCATATCTTGGTTATTGTAAACAATGCTGCTATAAACACACTGGTTCATGTGTGCATTAAAAAATTTAAGGTTTATTTATTTTTGAAAGAGAGAGATAGAGTGAGAGAGCAGGTGAGGGGCAGAGAGAGAGGGAGACACAGAATCTGAAGCAGGCTCCAGGCTCTGAGCTGTCAGAACAGAGCCTGACGCGGGGCTTGAATTCACACACCATGAGATCATGACCTGGGGGGAAGTTGGGCGCTTCACTTACTGAGCTGCCCAGGAGCGCCAATGTGCATGCATCCTCTTGAATTTGTGTTCTTTTATTCCTTGGATAAATACCCAGTTGTGCTATGCTGGATCATGAGGTAATTGTATTTTTAACTTTTAGAGGAAACTCCACATAGTTTTACACGGTGGCCTCACCACTTTGCATTTCCAAGAACAGTTTCCTTTTCTCCACATCCTTGCCAACACTTATTGCTTCTTGTATTTTTGATTTTTGCCATTCTGACAGGTGTGAGGTAGTTTCTCATTGTGGTTTTGTTTTGCATTTCCTTGATGGTAAGTGATGATAAGCATTTTTCCTGTGTCTCTTACCATCTGTATGTCTTCTTTGGAGAAATGTCTGTTCATGTTTTCTTTCCAGTTTTTAATTTGATTAATTGTTGCTTGGGCCTTATGATATATCAGATATTAGCTCTTTATTAGATAGGTCATTTGCAAATATCTTCTCCCATTCCATAAGTTGCTTTTTACTGTTCACTTTTTACTTCACTGTGCAGAAGCTTTTTACTCGATAGAGTCCCAAGATTTATTTTTGCTTTAGTTTCTCTGGCCTCAGGGGACATATATTGAAAGAAGTTTTCATGGCTGATGTCAAAGAAGTTACTACCTGTGCTGTGTTCTAGGATTTTTATGGCTTTGGGTCTCACATTTAGGTCCTTAATCTATGTTTTGTTTCTTTAAGTGTATGGTGTAAGGAAGTGGTTTACATTCATTCTTTTGCATGATACTGTGCACTTTTCCCAACACCCTTCTTCGAAGAGACTGTCTTTTCCCAATGGATATTCTTTCCTGCTTAGTTGAAGATTAATTGAATTTGTATGTGTGGATCTCTGTGCTTTCTATTCTGTTTTATTTTTAAAATTTATTCAATTAAATTGAAGTTAACGTACAGTGTTGTATTGGTTTCAGGAGTAGAACCCAGTGATTCATCACTTATATGTAACACCCAGTGCTCATCCTTACAAGTGCCTTCCTTAGTGACCATCACCCATTTAGCCCATCCGCCCACCCAACACCCCTGCAGCAGTCCTCAGTTTATTCTCTGTACTTAAGAGTCTCTTATGGTTTGCCTCCCTCTGTGTTTTTGTCTTATATTTTCCTTCCCTTCCCCTATGTTCACCTCTTGTGCTTCTCAAATTCCACGTATGAGTGATAGCCTATAATATTTTCTTTCTCTGACTGACTTATTTCGCTTAACACAGTATACTCTAATTCCATCCGTGGTGTTGCAAGGGGCACAATTTCATTATTCTCGATCGCCCAGTAGTATTCCATTGTGTATGTATACACTACATCTTCTTTACCCATTCACCAGTCAATGGACATTCAAGCTTTTTCTATACTTTGGCTATTGTTGATAGTGCTTCTATAAACATTGGGGTGCATGTTCCCCTTCGAATCACCACTCCTATATCCTTTGGATAAATACCTAGTAGTGCAATTGCTGGGTAGTAGGGTAGTTCTATTTTTTATTTTATGAGGAACCTCCATACTGTTCTACAGAATGGCTGCACCAGTTTGCATTCCCACCAACAGTGCAAGAGAGTTCCTCTTTCTCCACATCCATGCCAACATCTGTTGTCGCCTGAGTTGCTAATGTTAGCCATTCTGACAGGTGTGAAATGCTATCTCCTTTCGTTTTGATTTGCATTTTCCTGATGATGAGTGATGTTGTGCATTTTTTCATGTGTCGGTTGGCCATCTGGATGTCTTCTCTGGAGACGTGTCTATTCATGTATTTTGCCCATTTCTTCACTATATTATTTGGTTTTGGGGTGTTGAGCTTCATAAGTTCTTTATGGATTTTGGATTTTTCAATGCACTTTTAAATTTCCTTTTTCCTTTTTTTCTCCTGACTGACATATTCATTGTTTAGTAACATGTTATTCCATATATTTGTGGTCTTTCCAGATTTTTTTCTTGGGCTGACTTCTAGTTTCATAGTGCTGTTGGCAGAAAAGGTGCATGGAATGACTTCAGTGTTTTGGGATTATTTTGTGACCTAACATGTGACGTGTTCTGAGAATGTCCCATGTGCACTTATAGAGAATGTGTTTAGGATGGAACAATCTGAATATACCTGTTAAGTCCACCTGGACCAGTGTGTCATTCGAAGCCATGTTTCCTTGTTTGTTTTCAGTTTAGATGACATGTAACTGGGGTGTTAAAGTCTCCTATTAGTATTGTATTATTATCCATTAGTTTCTTTGTCGGTTATCAGTATGTGATCTCTCTTGGAGAATGTTCCATGTGCACTCGAGTAGAAAGTATATTCCGTTCCTTTGGGATGAAGAGCTCTAAATATATCTGTCAAGTCCATCTGATCCAATGTAGCATTCAGGGCCCTTGTCTCCTTATTGACCCTGTGTCTAGATGATCTATCCATTGTTGTAAGTGGAGTGTTAAAGTCCCCTGCAATTACCACATTCTTATCAATAAGGTTGTTTATGATTGTGATCAATTGCTTTATATATTTGGGGGCTCCGGTATTCGGCGCATAGACATTTATAATTGTTAGCTCTTCCTGATGGATAGAGCCTGCAGTTATTATATAATGCCCTTCTTCATCTGTTACAGCCTTTAATTTTAAGTCAAGTTTGATATAGATATGGCTACTCCAGCTTTCTTTTGGCTTCCAGTAGCATGATAGTTCTCCATCCCCTCACTTTCAATCTGAGGGTGTTCTCAGGTCTAAAACAAGTCTCTTGTAGACAGCAGATAGATGGGTCATGGTTTTTTTTATCTTATCCATTCTGATACCCTATGTCTTTTGGTTGGAGTGTTTCGTCTGTTTACATTCAGTGTTATTATAGAAAGATATGGGTTTAGAGTCATTGTGATGTCTGTAGGTTTCATGTTTGTAGTGATATCTCTGGTACTTTGTGGTCCTTGCAACGTTTCACTTACAGAATCCCCCTTAGGATTCCTTGTAGGGTTGGTTTTAGTGGTGATGAATTCCTTCAGTTTTTGTTTGTTTGGAAAGACCTTTATCTCTCCTTCCATCTGAATGATGGCTTGCTGCATAAAGGATTCTTGGATGCATATGTTTGCTGTTCATCACATTGAAGATTTCCTGCCATTCTTTTCTGGCGTGCCAAGTTTCAGTAGATAGATCTGTCACTAGACTTATCAGTCTCCCTTTATAGGTTAGAGCGTGTTTATCCGTAGCTGCTTTCAGAATTTTCTCTTTATCCTTGTATTTCTCCAGTTTCACTATGACTTGTGATGCAGAAGATCGATTCAAGTTACGTCTGAAGGGAGTTCTCTGTGCCTGTTGGATTTCAATGCCTTTTTCCTTCCCCAGATCAAGGAAGTTCTCAGCTATGATTTGTTCAAGTACATCTTCAGCCCCTTTCTCTCTCTCTCCCTCCTCTGGAATCCCTATTATACGGATATTGTTGCGTTTCATAGCATCACTTAGTTCTCTACTTCTCCACTCATACTCCTGGATTTTTTTATCTCTCTTTTTCTCAGCTTCCTCTTTTTCCATAATTTTATCTTCTAATTCACCTATTCTCTCCTCTGCCTCTTCAATCCAAGCTGTGGTCACCTCCATTTTATTTTGCACCTCATTTATGGCATTTTTCAGCTCCTCCTGAGTATTTCTTAGTCCCTTGATCTCTGTAACAATAGATTCTCTGCTCTCCTGTGTACTTTTTTCAAGCCCAGCAGTTAATTTTATGACTAATATTTTAAATTCATGTTCTGTTATATTGCTTAAGTCTTTTTTGGTCAATTCGTTAGCTGTTGCTACTTTCCGGAGTTTCTTTTGAGGATAATTCTTCCGTTTAGTCATTTTGGATAGTCCCTGGAGTGGTGCGGAACTGCAGCACTGTGCTGTCTGGAGTAACTTGTGTTGGTGGGCGAGGCTGCAGTCAGACCTGATATCTGCCCCCAGCCCACCACTGGGGCCACAGTCAGACTGGTGTGTCCCTTTCTTCCCCTCTCCCAGGGGCGGGACTCACTGTGGAGTGATGTGGCCTCTGTCTGGGCTACTTGCACACTGCCAGTCTCGTGATGCTGCTTCTATGGGATCTGGCGTATTAGCCGGGGTGGATCCACAAAGTTCACAGCGGCAGGAGAGGCAGGCTTAGCTCGCTTTGCTGTCAGTGGTCCCCTGCAGTAGGGGCCCTGCAGCACCGGGAGGGAGGCGGGCAGACCCATCTGAGGGATGAATCCATAAGAGCAGAGCATTGGGTGTTTGCCCGGGGCAAGAAGTTCCATGAGGGCAACTGGTTCCCTTTGGAATTTTGGCTGGGGGATGTGCGAGGGAGATGGCGCTGGCCAGTACTTTTGTTCCCCGCCGAGCTGAGCTCTGTTTTCTGGGTGGATAGTCCCATTGTCTAGAAGTGTGAATTGCATCCAAGTTAGAAAAGCAGCAATGGATTAGGAATGACAAGTTGGTACCAAGATCTGCATTCAAATGGCCACGTGTCAAATTGATAAAGCTGATAGCTGTCTTCCATCCTCTTGTCCCACAAAGGAGGCAGTATACTCCCCTACCGCCAGGCTTAGCCTAATCACAACATTCTCCCTGGGCCCTTCCACACAGCCAAGTTTTGAAAATTGGCACACAATTCTGAAAACAAATTGAGAAGGGACCAATGCAATACCTATCTCAACACCTCAAGGACACCATCAGACTCATGTGCTGAAAGAAGATAGTACTCTAAGACACTGGCTCTGAATACATTCCATGCAAATCCATTTTTTCCAAGAAAGGGCTAAGTTGTAGAAGTGGAGACACAGACAGCATGAGTTCTTCAACACACATGGGATTTGGAGAATGTTGAGAATGAAAAACTCAGCACAGTCTCCTGTCAACCTGGTTGTTTCCAGAATATGAAATGTCTATGGGCTTAGGCAATGAGAGCCCTCTGAAGGAATATACCTGGGAGCCCAGGCAGAAGGAATCCTGCATAATTCCTTTAGAAGCCAGAGACTTCTGTTTTTATCCCTCCCAGTTTTTCCATCAGTTTATGGAGGCAACGGTGAGCTGCAGCTATTGGGTTCTGCCAGATCTTGCTCAGGAGTCCAGAATAAGGACTTTGTTCTGTATTCCTGGAAAGGGGCCTTCTTGTGTTGACCACCTTCTGGACAATAATGCCCATGTGCAAATTACTTCTCAGAATGAAGGGCACTCATTCATCCAGGTCAGAGAGGCAAGCTGGCTCTCCTTCATGTTCCATAGAACAGCAGGCTAACCAGCAAGCCCTCAAGGATGAAAGGATAGCTATCCTTTGGTATGGCAGATATTGGTTGCTCTCACTCATTACAGGACAAGAGTGGGAATTTGCGGCCACCTAGTGGGTTATGACTCCATGGCTCCAAGGGGGGGGGGGGGGGGGAAGGGCAGAATTTTTGTCAGAAAAACAGCAAGGGGAAGGGAATGTGTGCAAGGAAGGCCAAAACTCGATTTTCCAATGGCAATTGGGATCAATCTGGAAAGGAGATAACTTAAATTCATTTGCCCTTGGACCAGAAGGAGACCAGTTCCCTCGCAAATGTCTACTTCAGCTTACACATAAACAAGCCTCCTGAGCACCTTCGAATGCCTTGGGCCCCAGGATGGCCACATACTTCTGAAACTCAAGTAAGCAATAAGGAGCCCTGTGTAAAATTCTCTCCCTCAGTCACAAGGACTAGATCAGACTCCCAGCTGGAAGGCAGAGTGTGTGAACTGAGTCCAAGTAAGAAAAACATCCATCGGTGAGGGATGACAACAAAGTGAGTCAAGGTTCTGCAATCAAATGGGCACGGGTCAAATCGAGGATGGCTATATCTATCCTACTGTCCTCTTGTCCCATCAGGAAGTGGGATCCTATAAACTTTGGCGTAGCCTACCCAAGGGCATTCTCTGTGGGCACCTTGACACACCCTAGGTTTGGAGGTTGCCACATAATTGTGAAAGCCAATTGAAAAGGGCCCAATGCAATACATATCTCACCATCACAAGGAAACCACCAGACTTCCAAGCTGAAAGTCTGAAAGTTAAATTTCACATATGCATGAAAGTGTATACTTGTCTTTCTCAGATGGACTCGTTTTGCTTAGCATAATACATTCTAGTTAAAGCTAAATAGCTACAAATGGCTAGACTCCATGCATTTTGATGTCTAAGTGATATTCTTATCAAGATAAAAAGCTTTTGCACAGTGAAGGAAACAATCAAAAGAACTAAACCTGCCTATGGAATGGGAGAAGATATTTGAAAATGGCATATGATAAAGTGTTAGTATCCAAAATCTAGAAACAACATATCAAACTCAACACCCAAAAAACCAAACAGCCCACTTATGAACTGGGAAAAGACATGAATAGACACTTTTCCAAAGAAGACTTCTACACAGCCAACAGACACGTGGAAAGATGGTCAACATCACTCATCATTAGGGAATGCAAAGCAAAACCATGATGCCATACCACCTCACACCTGTTAGAATGGGTAACATTAACAACACATGAAACACCAGTTGTTGGTGAGGTTATGGAGAAAGGGGAGCACTCTTGCACTTCTGGCTGAAATGCAAACTAGTGCAGTGCCTATGTTATGATTTTTTTAAGGAAAATGTGAGAGAGCACTCCTTCTATGCTTACTAGTTCTCATTTCTGTGTACTATTTACGGCACTGTCATCACGTGAAGTTTATGCCCTGTGATGAGTAAGCAAATTGGAAAACAACATAAATGGATATTTAAGGATACGGACCAGGGTTTCCCTGTTAAAATGAAACAAACAAACAAACAAACCAACAAACCAACAGCTAACCAAACCAAATATCCAAATTCACATTGTGATTCCACTCTGTGAAAATAATGGTCATATGTAGAAAAATAGTACAGGCTGCGATTGTCTTTGAATACCAGGATTTTTATTTCCTTCACTACCCTGATTTTGTCTTTCCCAATAACACAGAAAGCTGGTGCCAAATGTAACCTGGTTTGGTTAAGCTGGTCCCTAATCAAAGAAAGGAAAGATGACACAATGCAGGTTTCCAAAGAGAATGATTTGATTTCCACAGGATTACAGAAGCCCTTAAAAAAATAAAGAGGCCTAGAAGATTTCTGCCAAAGTGCTATAAATTGGTGAGACAAATTGCCAGACATATACCTGGTCCACTCCAGTTTATTTCTTTGGTCTATGAATGAACACACAAGGGAAATTATAACACACCTTTTGTTCAATATAAAAATACACTTCCAAAAGCTCTAATGAATTACTTTTACAAAACCTATGTACCAAATTTTCCTTTTGGAAGAAGTTTCCTTTGAATTTCAGGTCTCTTAAATGTTCCTTTGCTGTTACCCACCATCCCTGCTAACCACATGGACCCCCATTTTCACTTCTGTATTCCTCATTAGAAGTGATCTCCACGTGGGCATAGATCATGTTTTGCCATGGTCACTAATAAAGATATAGTGCTGGGCACAGAGAAAGGATGGGTGGTGGTTCAAGGAATTCATACAGACGAACCTGTATTTGAGGTGGATCAAGAATGTCACAAGTACAGGCCCAGGATGGCATGCACAGAGTATTTCCCACTGATATTCCATTGTTAAGCCTCCTTTATCTTTAAAAGATTTTAATCCTAATTTTTCTTCAATGCCTGAAAAACTACTGCTAAGTATTTCTGAATGCAAGGTAGCAGGAGGAGGCTACATGAGGAGCAATCTCTGTGCTCTGTGCCTTGGAGGACCTTGTAGCTTCCTTTAAGGTAGCTTCCTTTAAGGTAGCTATTAACCCACTGCAGGCATGGCAAGAGTGCCTTAAGTCAGTTGTATGTAATTCACCTAGTAAACAATTGGATAGGTCCTCACTTAATTTTTCCTTTTTTTACACTGTATCTTATTTTTTGTTTCTTTAATTCCAGTTCGTTAATATGCAGAGTTATATTACTTGCAGGTATACAATTCCATGTATCACCCTGTGCTCTTTATGACACGTACATCTCTCAATTCTCATCACCTATTTAACCAACCATGCTCCCATCCACCTCCCATCGGATACTATCTCATTGTACTCTCTTAAGAGTCTGTTTCCTGAGAGGGAAAGAAGATGGCGGTGTAGGAGGACGCTGGGCTCACCGCACGTCCTGCTGATCACTTCGATTCCACCTACACCTGCCTAAATAACCCAGAAAACCACCAGAAGACTAGCAGAATGGAGTCTCTGGAGCCAGGCGCAGACTAGAGGCCCCCTGAAGAGGGTAGGAAGGGCTGCGAGGCGGTGCGCGCTCCACGGACTGGTGGGAGGGAGCCGGGGCGGAGGGGCAGCCTGCCGGCCAAGCAGAGCCCCCGAGTCTGGCTGGCAAAAGCGGAGGGGCCGGACGAAGTGTGTTCCGACAGCAAGCATGACTTAGCATCTGGGAGGTCATAAGTTAACAGCTCTGCTCAGAAATTGGGAAGGCTGGAGGACAAAGGGAGGGAGAGTTGCTGAGCCCCGCGACAACAGAGCTCAGTTTGACGGGGAACAAAGGCGCTCGCCAGCGCCATCTCCCCCGCCCATCCCCCAGCCAAAATCCCAAAGGGAACCATTTCCTGCCAGGGAACTTGCTCCCTCAGCGCAAACACCCAACGCTGTGCTTCTGCAGAGCCAAACCTCCAGCAGCAGATCTGACTCCCTCCCGCTGCCACAGGGCCCCTCCTGAAGTGGATCACCTAAGGAGAAGCAAGCTAAGCCTGCCCCTCCTGCCCCCGTGCACCTTGCCTACCCACCCCAGCTCATACGCCAGATCCCCAGCACCACAAGCCTGGCAGTGTGCAAGTACCCCAGACGGGCCACGCCACCCCACAGTGAATCCTGCACCTAGGAGAGGGGAAGAGAAGGCACACACCAGTCTGACTGGGGCCCCAGTGGTGGGCTGGGGGCAGACATCAGGTCTGACTGCGGCCCCGCCCACCAACTCCAGTTATACACCACAGCACAGGGGAAGTGCCCTGCAGGTCCGCACCACTCCAGGGACTATCCAAAATGACCAAACGGAAGAATGCCCCTCAGAAGAATCTCCAGGAAATAACAGCTAATGAACTGATCAAAAAGGATTTAAATAATATAACGGACAGTGAATTTAGAATAATAGTCATAAAATTAATCGCTGGGCTTGAAAACAGTATAGAGGACAGCAGAGAATCTCTTGCTACAGAGATCAAGGGACTAAAGAACAGTCAGGAGGAGCTGAAAAACACTTTAAACGAAATGCAAACCAAAATGGAAACCACGACGGCTCGGCTTGAAGAGGCAGAGGAGAGAATAGGTGAACTAGAAGATAAAGTTATGGAAAAAGAGGAAGCTGAGAAAAAGAGAGATAAAAAAATGCAGGAGTATGAGGTATGAGGGGAAAATTAGAGAACTAAGTGAGACACTAAAAAGAAATAATATACGCATAATTGGTATCCCAGAGGAGGAAGAGAGAGGGAAAGGTGCTGAAGGGGTACTTGAAGAAATTATAGCTGAGAACTTCCCTGAACTGGGGAAGGAAAAAGGCATTGAAATCCAAGAAGCACACAGAACTCCCTTCAGACGTAACTTGAATCGATCTTCTGCACGACATATCATAGTGAAACTGGCAAAATACAAGGATAAAGAGAAAATTCTGAAAGCAGCAAGGGATAAACGTGCCCTCACATATAAAGGGAGACCTATAAGACTCGTGACTGATCTCTCTTTTGAAACTTGGCAGGCCAGAAAGAATTGGCACGAGATCTTCAGTGTGCTGAACAGAAAAAATATGCAGCCGAAAATCCTTTATCCAGCAAGTCTGTCATTTAGACTAGAAGGAGAGATCAAGGTCTTCCCAAACAAAAACTGAAGGAATTTGTCACCACTAAACCAGCCCTACAAGAGATCCTAAGGGGGATCCTGTGAGACAAAGTACCAGAGACATCACTACAAGCATAAAACATACAGACATCACAGTGACTCTAAACCCCTATCTTTCTATAATAACACTGAATGTAAATGGATTACATGCGCCAACCAAAAGACATAGGGTATCAGAATGGATAAAAAACAAGACCCATCTATTTGCTGTCTACAAGAGACTCATTTTAGATGCGAGGACACCTTTAGATTGAGAGTGAGGCGATGGAGAACTATCTATCATGCTACTGGAAGCCAAAAGAAAGCTGGAGTAGCCATACTTATATCAGACCAACTAGACTTTAAATGAAAGGCTGTAACAAGAGATGAAGAAGGGCATTATATACTAATTACAGGGTCTATCCATCAGGAAGAGCTAACAACTATAAATGTCTATGCGCTGAATACCGGAGCCCCCAACTATATAAAACAATTACTCATAAACATAAGCAACCTTATTGATAAGAATGTGGTAATTGCAGGGGACTTTAACACCCCACTTACAGAAAAGGATAGATCATCTAGACACACGGTCAATAAAGGAACAAGGGCCCTGAATGCTACATTGGATCAGATGGACTTGACAGATATATTTAGAACTCTGCATCCCAAAGCAACAGAATATACTTTCTACTCGAGTGCACATGGAACATTCTCCAAGATAGATCATATACTGGGTCACAAAACAGCCCTTCATCAGTTCACAAGAATTGAAATTATACCATGCAAACTTTCAGACCGCAATGCTATGAAGCTTGAAATCAACCACAGGAAAAAGTCTGGAAAACCTCCAAAAGCATGGAGGTTAAAGATCACCCTACTAAAGAATGAGTGGGTCAACCGGGCAATTAGAGAAGAAATTTAAAAATAGATGTGGAAACAAATGAAAATGAAAATACAACCATCCAAATGCTTTGGGATTCAGCGAAGGCAGTCCTGAGAGGAAAATACATCGCAATCCAGGCCTATCTCAAGAAACAAGAAAAATCCCAAATACAGAATCTAACAGCACACCTAAAGGAAATAGAAGCAGAACAGCAAAGGCAGCCTAAACCCAGCAGAAGAGAAATAATAACGATCATAGCACAAATAAACAATATAGAATCTAAATAAACGGTAGAGCAGATCAACGAAACCAAGAGTTGGTTTTTTTGAAAAAATAAACAAAATCGAAAAAACTCTAGCCAGGCTTCTCAAAAAGAAAAGGGAGATGACCCAAATAGATAAAATCATGAATGAAAATGGAATGATTACAACCAATCCCTCAGAGATACAAGCAATTATCGGGGAATACTATGAAAAATTGTATGCCAACGAACTGGACAACCTGGAAGAAATGGACAAATTCCTAAACACCCACACTCTTCCAACACTCAATCAGGAGGAAATAGAAAGCTTGAACAGACCCATCACCGGCGAAGAAATTGAATCGGTTATCAAAAATCTCCCAACAAATAAGAGTCCAGGACCAGATGGCTTCCCAGGGGAGTTCTACCAGACGTTTAAAGCAGAGATAATATCTATACTTTTCAAGCTATTCCAAGAAATAGAAAGGGAAGGAAAACTTCCAGACTCATTCTATGAAGCCAGTATTACTTTGATTCCTAAACCAGACAGAGACGCAGTAAAAAAAGAGAACTACAGGCCAATATTCCTGAGGAATATAGATGCAAAAATTCTCAATAAGATACTAGCAAATAGAATTCAACAGCATATAAAAAGAATTATTCACCATGATCAACTGGGATTCATTCCTGGGATGCAGGGCTGGTTCAACATTCGCAAATCAATCAACGTGATACATCACATCAATAAAAGAAAAGATAAGAACCATATGATCCTGTCAATCGATGCAGAAAAGGCCTTTGACAAAATCCAGCACCCTTTCTTTTCTTTTTTTTTTTTTTCAACGTTTATTTATTTTTGAGACAGAGACAGAGCATGAACAAGGGAGGGTCAGAGAGAGAGCAGGAGGCACGGAATCTGAAACAGGCTCCAGGCTCTGAGCTGTTAGCACAGAGCCCGACGCGGGGCTTGAACTCACGAACCGCGAGATCGTGACCTGAGCCGAAGTCGGCCGCTTAACCGACTGAGCCACCCAGGCGCCTCCCAGCACCTTTTCTTAATAAAAACCCTTGAGAAAGTCGGGATAGAAGGAACATACTTGAAGATCATAAAAGCCATTTATGAAAAGCCCACAGCTAACATCATCCTCAATGGGGAAAAACTGAGAGCTTTTTCCCTGAGATCAGGAACACGACAGGGATGCCCACTCTCACCAGTGTTGTTTAACATAGTGTTGGAAGTTCTAGCATCAGCAATCAGACAACAAAAGGAAATCAAAGGTATCAAAATTGGCAAAGATGAAGTCAAGCTTTCGCTTGTTTCAGATGACATATTATACATGGAAAATCCAATAGACTCCACCAAAAGTCTGCTAGAACTGATACATGAATTCAGCAAAGTTGCAGGATACAAAATCAATGTACAAAAATCAGTTGCATCCTTATACACTAACATTGAAGCAACAGAAAGACAAATAAAGAAACTGATCCCATTCACAATTGCACCAAGAAGCATAAAATACCTACAAATAAATCTACGCAAAGATGTAAAAGATCTGTATGCTGAAAACTATAGAAAGCTTATGAAGGTAATTGAAGAAGATATAAAGAAATGGAAAGACATTCCCTGCTCATGGATTGGAAGAATCAATATTGTCAAAATGTCAATATTACCCAAAGCTATGTACACATTCAAAGCAATCCCAATCAAAATTGCACCAGCATTCTTCTCGAAACTAGAACAGGCAATCCTAAAATTCATATGGGACCACAAAAGGCCCCGAATAGCCAAAGTCATTTTGAAGAAGAAGACCAAAGCAGGAGACATCACAATCCCAGACTTTCGCCTCTACTACAAAGCTGTAATCATCCAGACCGCATGGTGTTGGCACAAAAAGAGACACATAGACCAATGGAATAGAATAGAAACCCCAGAACTAGACCCACAAACGTATGGCCAACTAATCTTTGACAAAGCAGGAAAGAACATCCAGTGGATAAAAGACAGTCTCTTTTACAAATGGTGCTGGGAGAACTTGACAGCAACAGGCAGAAGGTTGAAAATAGGCCATTTTCTCACACCATTCACAAAAATAAACTCAAAGTGGATAAAGGACCTGAATGTGAGACAGGAAACCATCCAAACCCTAGAGGAGAAAGCAGGAAAAGACCTCTCTGACCTCAGCCGTAGCAATCTCTTACTCGACACATCCCCAAAGGCAAGGGAATTAAAAGCAAAAGTGAATCACTGGCACCTTATGAAGATAAAAAGCTTCTGCACAGCAAAGGAAACAACCAACAAAACTAAAAGGCAACCAACGGAACGGGAAAAGATCTTCGCAAATGCCATTTCGGACAAAGGGCTAGTATCCAAAATCTATAAAGAGCTCACCAAACTCCACCCCCGAAAAACAAATAACCCAGTGAAGATTTGGGCAGAAAACATGAATAGACACTTCTCTAAAGAAGACATCCAGATGGCCAACAGGCACACGAAAAGATGCTCACCGTCGCTCCTTATCAGGAAAATATAAATCCAAACCACACTCAGATATCACCTCACGCCAGTCAGAGTGGCCAAAATGAACAAATCAGGAGACGGTAGATGCTGGAGAAGATGTGGAGAAACGGAAACCCTCTTGCACTGTTGGGGGGAATGCAAATTGGTGCAGCTGCTCTGGAAAGCAGTGTGGAGGTTCCTCAGAAAATTAAAAATAGACCTACCCTATGACCCAGCAATAGCACTGCTAGGAATTTACCCAAGGGATACAGGAGTACTGATGCATAGGGGCACTTGTACCCCAATGTTTATAGCAGCACTCTCAACAATAGCCAAATTATGGAAAGAGCCGAAATGTCCATCAACTGATGAATGGATCAAGAAAGGGTGGTTTATATACACAATGGAGTACTACATGGCAATGAGAAAGAACGAAATATGTCTCTTTGTAGCAACATGGATGGGACTGGAGGGTGTGATGCTAAGTGAAATAAGCCATAAAGAGAAAGACAGATACCATATATTTTCACTCTTATGCGGATCCTGAGAAACTTAACAGAAACCCATGGGGGAGGGGAAGGAAAAAACAAAAGAGGTTAGAGTGGGAAGGAGCCAAAGCATAAGAGACTGTTAAAAACTGAGAAAAAAACTGAGGGTTGATGGGGGGTGGGAGGGAGGGTAGGGTGGGCGATGGGTATTGAGGAGGGCACCTTTTGGGATGAGCACTGGGTGTTGTAGGAAACCAATTTGACAATATTTCATATATTGAAAAAATTTAAAAAGATAATGTTAAATTAAAAAAAAATAAATGAACTTAAAAAAAAAGAGTCTGCTTCCTGATTGTCTATACTCTCTCTCTCTCTCTCTCTCTTATTTTTTCCCTTTGCTTGTTTGTTTCTTAAACCCATGTATGAGTAGAATTATATGGTATTTGTCTTTTTTTGACTGGTATATTTCACTTAGAATCATACTCTCTAGCTCCATCCAGGTCCTTGCAAAAGGAAAGATTGCATTCCTTCTTATGGCTGAATAGTATTCCATCATATGTATGTCACATCCTCTTTATCCATCCATTCATCCATTTATGGATACTTGGGCTGCTTCCATATCTTGGTTATTGTAAACAATGCTGCTATAAACACACTGGTTCATGTGTGCATTAAAAAATTTAAGGTTTATTTATTTTTGAAAGAGAGAGATAGAGTGAGAGAGCAGGTGAGGGGCAGAGAGAGAGGGAGACACAGAATCTGAAGCAGGCTCCAGGCTCTGAGCTGTCAGAACAGAGCCTGACGCGGGGCTTGAATTCACACACCATGAGATCATGACCTGGGGGGAAGTTGGGCGCTTCACTTACTGAGCTGCCCAGGAGCGCCAATGTGCATGCATCCTCTTGAATTTGTGTTCTTTTATTCCTTGGATAAATACCCAGTTGTGCTATGCTGGATCATGAGGTAATTGTATTTTTAACTTTTAGAGGAAACTCCACATAGTTTTACACGGTGGCCTCACCACTTTGCATTTCCAAGAACAGTTTCCTTTTCTCCACATCCTTGCCAACACTTATTGCTTCTTGTATTTTTGATTTTTGCCATTCTGACAGGTGTGAGGTAGTTTCTCATTGTGGTTTTGTTTTGCATTTCCTTGATGGTAAGTGATGATAAGCATTTTTCCTGTGTCTCTTACCATCTGTATGTCTTCTTTGGAGAAATGTCTGTTCATGTTTTCTTTCCAGTTTTTAATTTGATTAATTGTTGCTTGGGCCTTATGATATATCAGATATTAGCTCTTTATTAGATAGGTCATTTGCAAATATCTTCTCCCATTCCATAAGTTGCTTTTTACTGTTCACTTTTTACTTCACTGTGCAGAAGCTTTTTACTCGATAGAGTCCCAAGATTTATTTTTGCTTTAGTTTCTCTGGCCTCAGGGGACATATATTGAAAGAAGTTTTCATGGCTGATGTCAAAGAAGTTACTACCTGTGCTGTGTTCTAGGATTTTTATGGCTTTGGGTCTCACATTTAGGTCCTTAATCTATGTTTTGTTTCTTTAAGTGTATGGTGTAAGGAAGTGGTTTACATTCATTCTTTTGCATGATACTGTGCACTTTTCCCAACACCCTTCTTCGAAGAGACTGTCTTTTCCCAATGGATATTCTTTCCTGCTTAGTTGAAGATTAATTGAATTTGTATGTGTGGATCTCTGTGCTTTCTATTCTGTTTTATTTTTAAAATTTATTCAATTAAATTGAAGTTAACGTACAGTGTTGTATTGGTTTCAGGAGTAGAACCCAGTGATTCATCACTTATATGTAACACCCAGTGCTCATCCTTACAAGTGCCTTCCTTAGTGACCATCACCCATTTAGCCCATCCGCCCACCCAACACCCCTGCAGCAGTCCTCAGTTTATTCTCTGTACTTAAGAGTCTCTTATGGTTTGCCTCCCTCTGTGTTTTTGTCTTATATTTTCCTTCCCTTCCCCTATGTTCACCTCTTGTGCTTCTCAAATTCCACGTATGAGTGATAGCCTATAATATTTTCTTTCTCTGACTGACTTATTTCGCTTAACACAGTATACTCTAATTCCATCCGTGGTGTTGCAAGGGGCACAATTTCATTATTCTTGATCGCCCAGTAGTATTCCATTGTGTATGTATACACTACATCTTCTTTACCCATTCACCAGTCAATGGACATTCAAGCTTTTTCTATACTTTGGCTATTGTTGATAGTGCTTCTATAAACATTGGGGTGCATGTTCCCCTTCGAATCACCACTCCTATATCCTTTGGATAAATACCTAGTAGTGCAATTGCTGGGTAGTAGGGTAGTTCTATTTTTTATTTTATGAGGAACCTCCATACTGTTCTACAGAATGGCTGCACCAGTTTGCATTCCCACCAACAGTGCAAGAGAGTTCCTCTTTCTCCACATCCATGCCAACATCTGTTGTCGCCTGAGTTGCTAATGTTAGCCATTCTGACAGGTGTGAAATGCTATCTCCTTTCGTTTTGATTTGCATTTTCCTGATGATGAGTGATGTTGTGCATTTTTTCATGTGTCGGTTGGCCATCTGGATGTCTTCTCTGGAGACGTGTCTATTCATGTATTTTGCCCATTTCTTCACTATATTATTTGGTTTTGGGGTGTTGAGCTTCATAAGTTCTTTATGGATTTTGGATTTTTCAATGCACTTTTAACTTTCCTTTTTCCTTTTTTTCTCCTGACTGACATATTCATTGTTTAGTAACATGTTATTCCATATATTTGTGGTCTTTCCAGATTTTTTTCTTGGGCTGACTTCTAGTTTCATAGTGCTGTTGGCAGAAAAGGTGCATGGAATGACTTCAGTGTTTTGGGATTATTTTGTGACCTAACATGTGACGTGTTCTGAGAATGTCCCATGTGCACTTATAGAGAATGTGTTTAGGATGGAACAATCTGAATATACCTGTTAAGTCCACCTGGACCAGTGTGTCATTCGAAGCCATGTTTCCTTGTTTGTTTTCAGTTTAGATGACATGTAACTGGGGTGTTAAAGTCTCCTATTAGTATTGTATTATTATCCATTAGTTTCTTTGTCGGTTATCAGTATGTGATCTCTCTTGGAGAATGTTCCATGTGCACTCGAGTAGAAAGTATATTCCGTTCCTTTGGGATGAAGAGCTCTAAATATATCTGTCAAGTCCATCTGATCCAATGTAGCATTCAGGGCCCTTGTCTCCTTATTGACCCTGTGTCTAGATGATCTATCCATTGTTGTAAGTGGAGTGTTAAAGTCCCCTGCAATTACCACATTCTTATCAATAAGGTTGTTTATGATTGTGATCAATTGCTTTATATATTTGGGGGCTCCGGTATTCGGCGCATAGACATTTATAATTGTTAGCTCTTCCTGATGGATAGAGCCTGCAGTTATTATATAATGCCCTTCTTCATCTGTTACAGCCTTTAATTTTAAGTCAAGTTTGATATAGATATGGCTACTCCAGCTTTCTTTTGGCTTCCAGTAGCATGATAGTTCTCCATCCCCTCACTTTCAATCTGAGGGTGTTCTCAGGTCTAAAACAAGTCTCTTGTAGACAGCAGATAGATGGGTCATGGTTTTTTTATCTTATCCATTCTGATACCCTATGTCTTTTGGTTGGAGTGTTTCGTCTGTTTACATTCAGTGTTATTATAGAAAGATATGGGTTTAGAGTCATTGTGATGTCTGTAGGTTTCATGTTTGTAGTGATATCTCTGGTACTTTGTGGTCCTTGCAACGTTTCACTTACAGAATCCCCCTTAGGATTCCTTGTAGGGTTGGTTTTAGTGGTGATGAATTCCTTCAGTTTTTGTTTGTTTGGAAAGACCTTTATCTCTCCTTCCATCTGAATGATGGCTTGCTGCATAAAGGATTCTTGGATGCATATGTTTGCTGTTCATCACATTGAAGATTTCCTGCCATTCTTTTCTGGCGTGCCAAGTTTCAGTAGATAGATCTGTCACTAGACTTATCAGTCTCCCTTTATAGGTTAGAGCGTGTTTATCCGTAGCTGCTTTCAGAATTTTCTCTTTATCCTTGTATTTCTCCAGTTTCACTATGACTTGTGATGCAGAAGATCGATTCAAGTTACGTCTGAAGGGAGTTCTCTGTGCCTGTTGGATTTCAATGCCTTTTTCCTTCCCCAGATCAAGGAAGTTCTCAGCTATGATTTGTTCAAGTACATCTTCAGCCCCTTTCTCTCTCTCTCCCTCCTCTGGAATCCCTATTATACGGATATTGTTGCGTTTCATAGCATCACTTAGTTCTCTACTTCTCCACTCATACTCCTGGATTTTTTTATCTCTCTTTTTCTCAGCTTCCTCTTTTTCCATAATTTTATCTTCTAATTCACCTATTCTCTCCTCTGCCTCTTCAATCCAAGCTGTGGTCACCTCCATTTTATTTTGCACCTCATTTATGGCATTTTTCAGCTCCTCCTGAGTATTTCTTAGTCCCTTGATCTCTGTAACAATAGATTCTCTGCTCTCCTGTGTACTTTTTTCAAGCCCAGCAGTTAATTTTATGACTAATATTTTAAATTCATGTTCTGTTATATTGCTTAAGTCTTTTTTGGTCAATTCGTTAGCTGTTGCTACTTTCCGGAGTTTCTTTTGAGGATAATTCTTCCGTTTAGTCATTTTGGATAGTCCCTGGAGTGGTGCGGAACTGCAGCACTGTGCTGTCTGGAGTAACTTGTGTTGGTGGGCGAGGCTGCAGTCAGACCTGATATCTGCCCCCAGCCCACCACTGGGGCCACAGTCAGACTGGTGTGTCCCTTTCTTCCCCTCTCCCAGGGGCGGGACTCACTGTGGAGTGATGTGGCCTCTGTCTGGGCTACTTGCACACTGCCAGTCTCGTGATGCTGCTTCTATGGGATCTGGCGTATTAGCCGGGGTGGATCCACAAAGTTCACAGCGGCAGGAGAGGCAGGCTTAGCTCGCTTTGCTGTCAGTGGTCCCCTGCAGTAGGGGCCCTGCAGCACCGGGAGGGAGGCGGGCAGACCCATCTGAGGGATGAATCCATAAGAGCAGAGCATTGGGTGTTTGCCCGGGGCAAGAAGTTCCATGAGGGCAACTGGTTCCCTTTGGAATTTTGGCTGGGGGATGTGCGAGGGAGATGGCGCTGGCCAGTACTTTTGTTCCCCGCCGAGCTGAGCTCTGTTTTCTGGGTGGATAGTCCCATTGTCTAGAAGTGTGAATTGCATCCAAGTTAGAAAAGCAGCAATGGATTAGGAATGACAAGTTGGTACCAAGATCTGCATTCAAATGGCCACGTGTCAAGTTGATAAAGCTGATAGCTGTCTTCCATCCTCTTGTCCCACAAAGGAGGCAGTATACCCTACCGCCAGGCTTAGCCTAATCACAACATTCTCCCTGGGCCCTTCCACACAGCCAAGTTTTGAAAATTGGCACACAATTCTGAAAACAAATTGAGAAGGGACCAATGCAATACCTATCTCAACACCTCAAGGACACCATCAGACTCATGTGCTGAAAGAAGATAGTACTCTAAGACACTGGCTCTGAATACATTCCATGCAAATCCATTTTTTCCAAGAAAGGGCTAAGTTGTAGAAGTGGAGACACAGACAGCATGAGTTCTTCAACACACATGGGATTTGGAGAATGTTGAGAATGAAAAACTCAGCACAGTCTCCTGTCAACCTGGTTGTTTCCAGAATATGAAATGTCTATGGGCTTAGGCAATGAGAGCCCTCTGAAGGAATATACCTGGGAGCCCAGGCAGAAGGAATCCTGCATAATTCCTTTAGAAGCCAGAGACTTCTGTTTTTATCCCTCCCAGTTTTTCCATCAGTTTATGGAGGCAACGGTGAGCTGCAGCTATTGGGTTCTGCCAGATCTTGCTCAGGAGTCCAGAATAAGGACTTTGTTCTGTATTCCTGGAAAGGGGCCTTCTTGTGTTGACCACCTTCTGGACAATAATGCCCATGTGCAAATTACTTCTCAGAATGAAGGGCACTCATTCATCCAGGTCAGAGAGGCAAGCTGGCTCTCCTTCATGTTCCATAGAACAGCAGGCTAACCAGCAAGCCCTCAAGGATGAAAGGATAGCTATCCTTTGGTATGGCAGATATTGGTTGCTCTCACTCATTACAGGACAAGAGTGGGAATTTGCGGCCACCTAGTGGGTTATGACTCCATGGCTCCAAGGGGGGGGGGGGGGGGGGGGGGAAGGGCGAGAATTTTTGTCAGAAAAACAGCAAGGGGAAGGGAATGTGTGCAAGGAAGGCCAAAACTCGATTTTCCAATGGCAATTGGGATCAATCTGGAAAGGAGATAACTTAAATTCATTTGCCCTTGGACCAGAAGGAGACCAGTTCCCTCGCAAATGTCTACTTCAGCTTACACATAAACAAGCCTCCTGAGCACCTTCGAATGCCTTGGGCCCCAGGATGGCCACATACTTCTGAAACTCAAGTAAGCAATAAGGAGCCCTGTGTAAAATTCTCTCCCTCAGTCACAAGGACTAGATCAGACTCCCAGCTGGAAGGCAGAGTGTGTGAACTGAGTCCAAGTAAGAAAAACATCCATCGGTGAGGGATGACAACAAAGTGAGTCAAGGTTCTGCAATCAAATGGGCACGGGTCAAATCGAGGATGGCTATATCTATCCTACTGTCCTCTTGTCCCATCAGGAAGTGGGATCCTATAAACTTTGGCGTAGCCTACCCAAGGGCATTCTCTGTGGGCACCTTGACACACCCTAGGTTTGGAGGTTGCCACATAATTGTGAAAGCCAATTGAAAAGGGCCCAATGCAATACATATCTCACCATCACAAGGAAACCACCAGACTTCCAAGCTGAAAGTCTGAAAGTTAAATTTCACATATGCATGAAAGTGTATACTTGTCTTTCTCAGATGGACTCGTTTTGCTTAGCATAATACATTCTAGTTAAAGCTAAATAGCTACAAATGGCTAGACTCCATGCATTTTGATGTCTAAGTGATATTCTTATCAAGATAAAAAGCTTTTGCACAGTGAAGGAAACAATCAAAAGAACTAAACCTGCCTATGGAATGGGAGAAGATATTTGAAAATGGCATATGATAAAGTGTTAGTATCCAAAATCTAGAAACAACATATCAAACTCAACACCCAAAAAACCAAACAGCCCACTTATGAACTGGGAAAAGACATGAATAGACACTTTTCCAAAGAAGACTTCTACACAGCCAACAGACACGTGGAAAGATGGTCAACATCACTCATCATTAGGGAATGCAAAGCAAAACCATGATGCCATACCACCTCACACCTGTTAGAATGGGTAACATTAACAACACATGAAACACCAGTTGTTGGTGAGGTTATGGAGAAAGGGGAGCACTCTTGCACTTCTGGCTGAAATGCAAACTAGTGCAGTGCCTATGTTATGATTTTTTTAAGGAAAATGTGAGAGAGCACTCCTTCTATGCTTACTAGTTCTCATTTCTGTGTACTATTTACGGCACTGTCATCACGTGAAGTTTATGCCCTGTGATGAGTAAGCAAATTGGAAAACAACATAAATGGATATTTAAGGATACGGACCAGGGTTTCCCTGTTAAAATGAAACAAACAAACAAACAAACCAACAAACCAACAGCTAACCAAACCAAATATCCAAATTCACATTGTGATTCCACTCTGTGAAAATAATGGTCATATGTAGAAAAATAGTACAGGCTGCGATTGTCTTTGAATACCAGGATTTTTATTTCCTTCACTACCCTGATTTTGTCTTTCCCAATAACACAGAAAGCTGGTGCCAAATGTAACCTGGTTTGGTTAAGCTGGTCCCTAATCAAAGAAAGGAAAGATGACACAATGCAGGTTTCCAAAGAGAATGATTTGATTTCCACAGGATTACAGAAGCCCTTAAAAAATAAAGAGGCCTAGAAGATTTCTGCCAAAGTGCTATAAATTGGTGAGACAAATTGCCAGACATATACCTGGTCCACTCCAGTTTATTTCTTTGGTCTATGAATGAACACACAAGGGAAATTATAACACACCTTTTGTTCAATATAAAAATACACTTCCAAAAGCTCTAATGAATTACTTTTACAAAACCTATGTACCAAATTTTCCTTTTGGAAGAAGTTTCCTTTGAATTTCAGGTCTCTTAAATGCTCCTTTGCTGTTACCCACCATCCCTGCTAACCACATGGACCCCCATTTTCACTTCTGTATTCCTCATTAGAAGTGATCTCCACGTGGGCATAGATCATGTTTTGCCATGGTCACTAATAAAGATATAGTGCTGGGCACAGAGAAAGGATGGGTGGTGGTTCAAGGAATTCATACAGAGCTCAGTTTGACGGGGAACAAAGGCGCTCGCCAGCGCCATCTCCCCCGCCCATCCCCCAGCCAAAATCCCAAAGGGAACCATTTCCTGCCAGGGAACTTGCTCCCTCAGCGCAAACACCCAACGCTGTGCTTCTGCAGAGCCAAACCTCCAGCAGCAGATCTGACTCCCTCCCGCTGCCACAGGGCCCCTCCTGAAGTGGATCACCTAAGGAGAAGCAAGCTAAGCCTGCCCCTCTTGCCCCCGTGCACCTTGCCTACCCACCCCAGCTCATACGCCAGATCCCCAGCACCACAAGCCTGGCAGTGTGCAAGTACCCCAGACGGGCCACGCCACCCCACAGTGAATCCTGCACCTAGGAGAGGGGAAGAGAAGGCACACACCAGTCTGACTGGGGCCCCAGTGGTGGGCTGGGGGCAGACATCAGGTCTGACTGCGGCCCCGCCCACCAACTCCAGTTATACACCACAGCACAGGGGAAGTGCCCTGCAGGTCCGCACCACTCCAGGGACTATCCAAAATGACCAAACGGAAGAATGCCCCTCAGAAGAATCTCCAGGAAATAACAGCTAATGAACTGATCAAAAAGGATTTAAATAATATAACGGACAGTGAATTTAGAATAATAGTCATAAAATTAATCGCTGGGCTTGAAAACAGTATAGAGGACAGCAGAGAATCTCTTGCTACAGAGATCAAGGGACTAAAGAACAGTCAGGAGGAGCTGAAAAACACTTTAAACGAAATGCAAACCAAAATGGAAACCACGACGGCTCGGCTTGAAGAGGCAGAGGAGAGAATAGGTGAACTAGAAGATAAAGTTATGGAAAAAGAGGAAGCTGAGAAAAAGAGAGATAAAAAAATGCAGGAGTATGAGGTATGAGGGGAAAATTAGAGAACTAAGTGAGACACTAAAAAGAAATAATATACGCATAATTGGTATCCCAGAGGAGGAAGAGAGAGGAAAGGTGCTGAAGGGGTACTTGAAGAAATTATAGCTGAGAACTTCCCTGAACTGGGGAAGGAAAAAGGCATTGAAATCCAAGAAGCACACAGAACTCCCTTCAGACGTAACTTGAATCGATCTTCTGCACGACATATCATAGTGAAACTGGCAAAATACAAGGATAAAGAGAAAATTCTGAAAGCAGCAAGGGATAAACGTGCCCTCACATATAAAGGGAGACCTATAAGACTCGTGACTGATCTCTCTTTTGAAACTTGGCAGGCCAGAAAGAATTGGCACGAGATCTTCAGTGTGCTGAACAGAAAAAATATGCAGCCGAAAATCCTTTATCCAGCAAGTCTGTCATTTAGACTAGAAGGAGAGATCAAGGTCTTCCCAAACAAAAACTGAAGGAATTTGTCACCACTAAACCAGCCCTACAAGAGATCCTAAGGGGGATCCTGTGAGACAAAGTACCAGAGACATCACTACAAGCATAAAACATACAGACATCACAGTGACTCTAAACCCCTATCTTTCTATAATAACACTGAATGTAAATGGATTACATGCGCCAACCAAAAGACATAGGGTATCAGAATGGATAAAAAACAAGACCCATCTATTTGCTGTCTACAAGAGACTCATTTTAGATGCGAGGACACCTTTAGATTGAGAGTGAGGCGATGGAGAACTATCTATCATGCTACTGGAAGCCAAAAGAAAGCTGGAGTAGCCATACTTATATCAGACCAACTAGACTTTAAATGAAAGGCTGTAACAAGAGATGAAGAAGGGCATTATATACTAATTACAGGGTCTATCCATCAGGAAGAGCTAACAACTATAAATGTCTATGCGCTGAATACCGGAGCCCCCAACTATATAAAACAATTACTCATAAACATAAGCAACCTTATTGATAAGAATGTGGTAATTGCAGGGGACTTTAACACCCCACTTACAGAAAAGGATAGATCATCTAGACACACGGTCAATAAAGGAACAAGGGCCCTGAATGCTACATTGGATCAGATGGACTTGACAGATATATTTAGAACTCTGCATCCCAAAGCAACAGAATATACTTTCTACTCGAGTGCACATGGAACATTCTCCAAGATAGATCATATACTGGGTCACAAAACAGCCCTTCATCAGTTCACAAGAATTGAAATTATACCATGCAAACTTTCAGACCGCAATGCTATGAAGCTTGAAATCAACCACAGGAAAAAGTCTGGAAAACCTCCAAAAGCATGGAGGTTAAAGATCACCCTACTAAAGAATGAGTGGGTCAACCGGGCAATTAGAGAAGAAATTTAAAAATAGATGTGGAAACAAATGAAAATGAAAATACAACCATCCAAATGCTTTGGGATTCAGCGAAGGCAGTCCTGAGAGGAAAATACATCGCAATCCAGGCCTATCTCAAGAAACAAGAAAAATCCCAAATACAGAATCTAACAGCACACCTAAAGGAAATAGAAGCAGAACAGCAAAGGCAGCCTAAACCCAGCAGAAGAGAAATAATAACGATCATAGCACAAATAAACAATATAGAATCTAAATAAACGGTAGAGCAGATCAACGAAACCAAGAGTTGGTTTTTTTGAAAAAATAAACAAAATCGAAAAAACTCTAGCCAGGCTTCTCAAAAAGAAAAGGGAGATGACCCAAATAGATAAAATCATGAATGAAAATGGAATGATTACAACCAATCCCTCAGAGATACAAGCAATTATCGGGGAATACTATGAAAAATTGTATGCCAACGAACTGGACAACCTGGAAGAAATGGACAAATTCCTAAACACCCACACTCTTCCAACACTCAATCAGGAGGAAATAGAAAGCTTGAACAGACCCATCACCGGCGAAGAAATTGAATCGGTTATCAAAAATCTCCCAACAAATAAGAGTCCAGGACCAGATGGCTTCCCAGGGGAGTTCTACCAGACGTTTAAAGCAGAGATAATATCTATACTTTTCAAGCTATTCCAAGAAATAGAAAGGGAAGGAAAACTTCCAGACTCATTCTATGAAGCCAGTATTACTTTGATTCCTAAACCAGACAGAGACGCAGTAAAAAAAGAGAACTACAGGCCAATATTCCTGAGGAATATAGATGCAAAAATTCTCAATAAGATACTAGCAAATAGAATTCAACAGCATATAAAAAGAATTATTCACCATGATCAACTGGGATTCATTCCTGGGATGCAGGGCTGGTTCAACATTCGCAAATCAATCAACGTGATACATCACATCAATAAAAGAAAAGATAAGAACCATATGATCCTGTCAATCGATGCAGAAAAGGCCTTTGACAAAATCCAGCACCCTTTCTTTTCTTTTTTTTTTTTTTCAACGTTTATTTATTTTTGAGACAGAGACAGAGCATGAACAAGGGAGGGTCAGAGAGAGAGCAGGAGGCACGGAATCTGAAACAGGCTCCAGGCTCTGAGCTGTTAGCACAGAGCCCGACGCGGGGCTTGAACTCACGAACCGCGAGATCGTGACCTGAGCCGAAGTCGGCCGCTTAACCGACTGAGCCACCCAGGCGCCTCCCAGCACCTTTTCTTAATAAAAACCCTTGAGAAAGTCGGGATAGAAGGAACATACTTGAAGATCATAAAAGCCATTTATGAAAAGCCCACAGCTAACATCATCCTCAATGGGGAAAAACTGAGAGCTTTTTCCCTGAGATCAGGAACACGACAGGGATGCCCACTCTCACCAGTGTTGTTTAACATAGTGTTGGAAGTTCTAGCATCAGCAATCAGACAACAAAAGGAAATCAAAGGTATCAAAATTGGCAAAGATGAAGTCAAGCTTTCGCTTGTTTCAGATGACATATTATACATGGAAAATCCAATAGACTCCACCAAAAGTCTGCTAGAACTGATACATGAATTCAGCAAAGTTGCAGGATACAAAATCAATGTACAAAAATCAGTTGCATCCTTATACACTAACATTGAAGCAACAGAAAGACAAATAAAGAAACTGATCCCATTCACAATTGCACCAAGAAGCATAAAATACCTACAAATAAATCTACGCAAAGATGTAAAAGATCTGTATGCTGAAAACTATAGAAAGCTTATGAAGGTAATTGAAGAAGATATAAAGAAATGGAAAGACATTCCCTGCTCATGGATTGGAAGAATCAATATTGTCAAAATGTCAATATTACCCAAAGCTATGTACACATTCAAAGCAATCCCAATCAAAATTGCACCAGCATTCTTCTCGAAACTAGAACAGGCAATCCTAAAATTCATATGGGACCACAAAAGGCCCCGAATAGCCAAAGTCATTTTGAAGAAGAAGACCAAAGCAGGAGACATCACAATCCCAGACTTTCGCCTCTACTACAAAGCTGTAATCATCCAGACCGCATGGTGTTGGCACAAAAAGAGACACATAGACCAATGGAATAGAATAGAAACCCCAGAACTAGACCCACAAACGTATGGCCAACTAATCTTTGACAAAGCAGGAAAGAACATCCAGTGGATAAAAGACAGTCTCTTTTACAAATGGTGCTGGGAGAACTTGACAGCAACAGGCAGAAGGTTGAAAATAGGCCATTTTCTCACACCATTCACAAAAATAAACTCAAAGTGGATAAAGGACCTGAATGTGAGACAGGAAACCATCCAAACCCTAGAGGAGAAAGCAGGAAAAGACCTCTCTGACCTCAGCCGTAGCAATCTCTTACTCGACACATCCCCAAAGGCAAGGGAATTAAAAGCAAAAGTGAATCACTGGCACCTTATGAAGATAAAAAGCTTCTGCACAGCAAAGGAAACAACCAACAAAACTAAAAGGCAACCAACGGAACGGGAAAAGATCTTCGCAAATGCCATTTCGGACAAAGGGCTAGTATCCAAAATCTATAAAGAGCTCACCAAACTCCACCCCCGAAAAACAAATAACCCAGTGAAGATTTGGGCAGAAAACATGAATAGACACTTCTCTAAAGAAGACATCCAGATGGCCAACAGGCACACGAAAAGATGCTCACCGTCGCTCCTTATCAGGAAAATATAAATCCAAACCACACTCAGATATCACCTCACGCCAGTCAGAGTGGCCAAAATGAACAAATCAGGAGACGGTAGATGCTGGAGAAGATGTGGAGAAACGGAAACCCTCTTGCACTGTTGGGGGGAATGCAAATTGGTGCAGCTGCTCTGGAAAGCAGTGTGGAGGTTCCTCAGAAAATTAAAAATAGACCTACCCTATGACCCAGCAATAGCACTGCTAGGAATTTACCCAAGGGATACAGGAGTACTGATGCATAGGGGCACTTGTACCCCAATGTTTATAGCAGCACTCTCAACAATAGCCAAATTATGGAAAGAGCCGAAATGTCCATCAACTGATGAATGGATCAAGAAAGGGTGGTTTATATACACAATGGAGTACTACATGGCAATGAGAAAGAACGAAATATGTCTCTTTGTAGCAACATGGATGGGACTGGAGGGTGTGATGCTAAGTGAAATAAGCCATAAAGAGAAAGACAGATACCATATATTTTCACTCTTATGCGGATCCTGAGAAACTTAACAGAAACCCATGGGGGAGGGGAAGGAAAAAACAAAAGAGGTTAGAGTGGGAAGGAGCCAAAGCATAAGAGACTGTTAAAAACTGAGAAAAAAACTGAGGGTTGATGGGGGGTGGGAGGGAGGGTAGGGTGGGCGATGGGTATTGAGGAGGGCACCTTTTGGGATGAGCACTGGGTGTTGTAGGAAACCAATTTGACAATATTTCATATATTGAAAAAATTTAAAAAGATAATGTTAAATTAAAAAAAAATAAATGAACTTAAAAAAAAAGAGTCTGCTTCCTGATTGTCTATACTCTCTCTCTCTCTCTCTCTCTTATTTTTTCCCTTTGCTTGTTTGTTTCTTAAACCCATGTATGAGTAGAATTATATGGTATTTGTCTTTTTTTGACTGGTATATTTCACTTAGAATCATACTCTCTAGCTCCATCCAGGTCCTTGCAAAAGGAAAGATTGCATTCCTTCTTATGGCTGAATAGTATTCCATCATATGTATGTCACATCCTCTTTATCCATCCATTCATCCATTTATGGATACTTGGGCTGCTTCCATATCTTGGTTATTGTAAACAATGCTGCTATAAACACACTGGTTCATGTGTGCATTAAAAAATTTAAGGTTTATTTATTTTTGAAAGAGAGAGATAGAGTGAGAGAGCAGGTGAGGGGCAGAGAGAGAGGGAGACACAGAATCTGAAGCAGGCTCCAGGCTCTGAGCTGTCAGAACAGAGCCTGACGCGGGGCTTGAATTCACACACCATGAGATCATGACCTGGGGGGAAGTTGGGCGCTTCACTTACTGAGCTGCCCAGGAGCGCCAATGTGCATGCATCCTCTTGAATTTGTGTTCTTTTATTCCTTGGATAAATACCCAGTTGTGCTATGCTGGATCATGAGGTAATTGTATTTTTAACTTTTAGAGGAAACTCCACATAGTTTTACACGGTGGCCTCACCACTTTGCATTTCCAAGAACAGTTTCCTTTTCTCCACATCCTTGCCAACACTTATTGCTTCTTGTATTTTTGATTTTTGCCATTCTGACAGGTGTGAGGTAGTTTCTCATTGTGGTTTTGTTTTGCATTTCCTTGATGGTAAGTGATGATAAGCATTTTTCCTGTGTCTCTTACCATCTGTATGTCTTCTTTGGAGAAATGTCTGTTCATGTTTTCTTTCCAGTTTTTAATTTGATTAATTGTTGCTTGGGCCTTATGATATATCAGATATTAGCTCTTTATTAGATAGGTCATTTGCAAATATCTTCTCCCATTCCATAAGTTGCTTTTTACTGTTCACTTTTTACTTCACTGTGCAGAAGCTTTTTACTCGATAGAGTCCCAAGATTTATTTTTGCTTTAGTTTCTCTGGCCTCAGGGGACATATATTGAAAGAAGTTTTCATGGCTGATGTCAAAGAAGTTACTACCTGTGCTGTGTTCTAGGATTTTTATGGCTTTGGGTCTCACATTTAGGTCCTTAATCTATGTTTTGTTTCTTTAAGTGTATGGTGTAAGGAAGTGGTTTACATTCATTCTTTTGCATGATACTGTGCACTTTTCCCAACACCCTTCTTCGAAGAGACTGTCTTTTCCCAATGGATATTCTTTCCTGCTTAGTTGAAGATTAATTGAATTTGTATGTGTGGATCTCTGTGCTTTCTATTCTGTTTTATTTTTAAAATTTATTCAATTAAATTGAAGTTAACGTACAGTGTTGTATTGGTTTCAGGAGTAGAACCCAGTGATTCATCACTTATATGTAACACCCAGTGCTCATCCTTACAAGTGCCTTCCTTAGTGACCATCACCCATTTAGCCCATCCGCCCACCCAACACCCCTGCAGCAGTCCTCAGTTTATTCTCTGTACTTAAGAGTCTCTTATGGTTTGCCTCCCTCTGTGTTTTTGTCTTATATTTTCCTTCCCTTCCCCTATGTTCACCTCTTGTGCTTCTCAAATTCCACGTATGAGTGATAGCCTATAATATTTTCTTTCTCTGACTGACTTATTTCGCTTAACACAGTATACTCTAATTCCATCCGTGGTGTTGCAAGGGGCACAATTTCATTATTCTTGATCGCCCAGTAGTATTCCATTGTGTATGTATACACTACATCTTCTTTACCCATTCACCAGTCAATGGACATTCAAGCTTTTTCTATACTTTGGCTATTGTTGATAGTGCTTCTATAAACATTGGGGTGCATGTTCCCCTTCGAATCACCACTCCTATATCCTTTGGATAAATACCTAGTAGTGCAATTGCTGGGTAGTAGGGTAGTTCTATTTTTTATTTTATGAGGAACCTCCATACTGTTCTACAGAATGGCTGCACCAGTTTGCATTCCCACCAACAGTGCAAGAGAGTTCCTCTTTCTCCACATCCATGCCAACATCTGTTGTCGCCTGAGTTGCTAATGTTAGCCATTCTGACAGGTGTGAAATGCTATCTCCTTTCGTTTTGATTTGCATTTTCCTGATGATGAGTGATGTTGTGCATTTTTTCATGTGTCGGTTGGCCATCTGGATGTCTTCTCTGGAGACGTGTCTATTCATGTATTTTGCCCATTTCTTCACTATATTATTTGGTTTTGGGGTGTTGAGCTTCATAAGTTCTTTATGGATTTTGGATTTTTCAATGCACTTTTAACTTTCCTTTTTCCTTTTTTTCTCCTGACTGACATATTCATTGTTTAGTAACATGTTATTCCATATATTTGTGGTCTTTCCAGATTTTTTTCTTGGGCTGACTTCTAGTTTCATAGTGCTGTTGGCAGAAAAGGTGCATGGAATGACTTCAGTGTTTTGGGATTATTTTGTGACCTAACATGTGACGTGTTCTGAGAATGTCCCATGTGCACTTATAGAGAATGTGTTTAGGATGGAACAATCTGAATATACCTGTTAAGTCCACCTGGACCAGTGTGTCATTCGAAGCCATGTTTCCTTGTTTGTTTTCAGTTTAGATGACATGTAACTGGGGTGTTAAAGTCTCCTATTAGTATTGTATTATTATCCATTAGTTTCTTTGTCGGTTATCAGTATGTGATCTCTCTTGGAGAATGTTCCATGTGCACTCGAGTAGAAAGTATATTCCGTTCCTTTGGGATGAAGAGCTCTAAATATATCTGTCAAGTCCATCTGATCCAATGTAGCATTCAGGGCCCTTGTCTCCTTATTGACCCTGTGTCTAGATGATCTATCCATTGTTGTAAGTGGAGTGTTAAAGTCCCCTGCAATTACCACATTCTTATCAATAAGGTTGTTTATGATTGTGATCAATTGCTTTATATATTTGGGGGCTCCGGTATTCGGCGCATAGACATTTATAATTGTTAGCTCTTCCTGATGGATAGAGCCTGCAGTTATTATATAATGCCCTTCTTCATCTGTTACAGCCTTTAATTTTAAGTCAAGTTTGATATAGATATGGCTACTCCAGCTTTCTTTTGGCTTCCAGTAGCATGATAGTTCTCCATCCCCTCACTTTCAATCTGAGGGTGTTCTCAGGTCTAAAACAAGTCTCTTGTAGACAGCAGATAGATGGGTCATGGTTTTTTTATCTTATCCATTCTGATACCCTATGTCTTTTGGTTGGAGTGTTTCGTCTGTTTACATTCAGTGTTATTATAGAAAGATATGGGTTTAGAGTCATTGTGATGTCTGTAGGTTTCATGTTTGTAGTGATATCTCTGGTACTTTGTGGTCCTTGCAACGTTTCACTTACAGAATCCCCCTTAGGATTCCTTGTAGGGTTGGTTTTAGTGGTGATGAATTCCTTCAGTTTTTGTTTGTTTGGAAAGACCTTTATCTCTCCTTCCATCTGAATGATGGCTTGCTGCATAAAGGATTCTTGGATGCATATGTTTGCTGTTCATCACATTGAAGATTTCCTGCCATTCTTTTCTGGCGTGCCAAGTTTCAGTAGATAGATCTGTCACTAGACTTATCAGTCTCCCTTTATAGGTTAGAGCGTGTTTATCCGTAGCTGCTTTCAGAATTTTCTCTTTATCCTTGTATTTCTCCAGTTTCACTATGACTTGTGATGCAGAAGATCGATTCAAGTTACGTCTGAAGGGAGTTCTCTGTGCCTGTTGGATTTCAATGCCTTTTTCCTTCCCCAGATCAAGGAAGTTCTCAGCTATGATTTGTTCAAGTACATCTTCAGCCCCTTTCTCTCTCTCTCCCTCCTCTGGAATCCCTATTATACGGATATTGTTGCGTTTCATAGCATCACTTAGTTCTCTACTTCTCCACTCATACTCCTGGATTTTTTTATCTCTCTTTTTCTCAGCTTCCTCTTTTTCCATAATTTTATCTTCTAATTCACCTATTCTCTCCTCTGCCTCTTCAATCCAAGCTGTGGTCACCTCCATTTTATTTTGCACCTCATTTATGGCATTTTTCAGCTCCTCCTGAGTATTTCTTAGTCCCTTGATCTCTGTAACAATAGATTCTCTGCTCTCCTGTGTACTTTTTTCAAGCCCAGCAGTTAATTTTATGACTAATATTTTAAATTCATGTTCTGTTATATTGCTTAAGTCTTTTTTGGTCAATTCGTTAGCTGTTGCTACTTTCCGGAGTTTCTTTTGAGGATAATTCTTCCGTTTAGTCATTTTGGATAGTCCCTGGAGTGGTGCGGAACTGCAGCACTGTGCTGTCTGGAGTAACTTGTGTTGGTGGGCGAGGCTGCAGTCAGACCTGATATCTGCCCCCAGCCCACCACTGGGGCCACAGTCAGACTGGTGTGTCCCTTTCTTCCCCTCTCCCAGGGGCGGGACTCACTGTGGAGTGATGTGGCCTCTGTCTGGGCTACTTGCACACTGCCAGTCTCGTGATGCTGCTTCTATGGGATCTGGCGTATTAGCCGGGGTGGATCCACAAAGTTCACAGCGGCAGGAGAGGCAGGCTTAGCTCGCTTTGCTGTCAGTGGTCCCCTGCAGTAGGGGCCCTGCAGCACCGGGAGGGAGGCGGGCAGACCCATCTGAGGGATGAATCCATAAGAGCAGAGCATTGGGTGTTTGCCCGGGGCAAGAAGTTCCATGAGGGCAACTGGTTCCCTTTGGAATTTTGGCTGGGGGATGTGCGAGGGAGATGGCGCTGGCCAGTACTTTTGTTCCCCGCCGAGCTGAGCTCTGTTTTCTGGGTGGATAGTCCCATTGTCTAGAAGTGTGAATTGCATCCAAGTTAGAAAAGCAGCAATGGATTAGGAATGACAAGTTGGTACCAAGATCTGCATTCAAATGGCCACGTGTCAAGTTGATAAAGCTGATAGCTGTCTTCCATCCTCTTGTCCCACAAAGGAGGCAGTATACTCCCCTACCGCCAGGCTTAGCCTAATCACAACATTCTCCCTGGGCCCTTCCACACAGCCAAGTTTTGAAAATTGGCACACAATTCTGAAAACAAATTGAGAAGGGACCAATGCAATACCTATCTCAACACCTCAAGGACACCATCAGACTCATGTGCTGAAAGAAGATAGTACTCTAAGACACTGGCTCTGAATACATTCCATGCAAATCCATTTTTTCCAAGAAAGGGCTAAGTTGTAGAAGTGGAGACACAGACAGCATGAGTTCTTCAACACACATGGGATTTGGAGAATGTTGAGAATGAAAAACTCAGCACAGTCTCCTGTCAACCTGGTTGTTTCCAGAATATGAAATGTCTATGGGCTTAGGCAATGAGAGCCCTCTGAAGGAATATACCTGGGAGCCCAGGCAGAAGGAATCCTGCATAATTCCTTTAGAAGCCAGAGACTTCTGTTTTTATCCCTCCCAGTTTTTCCATCAGTTTATGGAGGCAACGGTGAGCTGCAGCTATTGGGTTCTGCCAGATCTTGCTCAGGAGTCCAGAATAAGGACTTTGTTCTGTATTCCTGGAAAGGGGCCTTCTTGTGTTGACCACCTTCTGGACAATAATGCCCATGTGCAAATTACTTCTCAGAATGAAGGGCACTCATTCATCCAGGTCAGAGAGGCAAGCTGGCTCTCCTTCATGTTCCATAGAACAGCAGGCTAACCAGCAAGCCCTCAAGGATGAAAGGATAGCTATCCTTTGGTATGGCAGATATTGGTTGCTCTCACTCATTACAGGACAAGAGTGGGAATTTGCGGCCACCTAGTGGGTTATGACTCCATGGCTCCAAGGGGGGGGGGGGGGGGGGGAAGGGCAGAATTTTTGTCAGAAAAACAGCAAGGGGAAGGGAATGTGTGCAAGGAAGGCCAAAACTCGATTTTCCAATGGCAATTGGGATCAATCTGGAAAGGAGATAACTTAAATTCATTTGCCCTTGGACCAGAAGGAGACCAGTTCCCTCGCAAATGTCTACTTCAGCTTACACATAAACAAGCCTCCTGAGCACCTTCGAATGCCTTGGGCCCCAGGATGGCCACATACTTCTGAAACTCAAGTAAGCAATAAGGAGCCCTGTGTAAAATTCTCTCCCTCAGTCACAAGGACTAGATCAGACTCCCAGCTGGAAGGCAGAGTGTGTGAACTGAGTCCAAGTAAGAAAAACATCCATCGGTGAGGGATGACAACAAAGTGAGTCAAGGTTCTGCAATCAAATGGGCACGGGTCAAATCGAGGATGGCTATATCTATCCTACTGTCCTCTTGTCCCATCAGGAAGTGGGATCCTATAAACTTTGGCGTAGCCTACCCAAGGGCATTCTCTGTGGGCACCTTGACACACCCTAGGTTTGGAGGTTGCCACATAATTGTGAAAGCCAATTGAAAAGGGCCCAATGCAATACATATCTCACCATCACAAGGA
>NW_026526723.1:2500-5000 GCF_024362965.1 Panthera pardus
GCGTCTCGGAGGGGCGCACGCGCGCGCGCGCGCGCCAGGAGGAGCCCCGCGAGGCCAGGGCGGAGGGGCGACGAGAGGACCGGAACGCCGGCCCCCGGGAAGAGGCCGCGGTCCGCACCCGCCCGGTTCTCCGGCCGACACCCAACGACGCAAAACACCCCAACGACGCCCGAGCCGCCAGCCCCCCTACCGACGACCCCCCCCCCCCAACGCACCAACAACCCCCTTTCCCCTCCAAACCCTCCGCGAGGGAGGGAGGGAGAGAGAGAGAGAGCGAGAGCGCGGGAGGGGAGAGAGCCGGGAGGGGAGGGGGGACGGGGAAGGCAGGGTGCGCGCACGCGGGACGGACACGGCGGAACGGCGGGCGGGCAGGCGGGAGCACGGGCCGGCGGCACAGGCGGGAGCCCTGCCGGGGTTGGAAGGCGGAGGGGGGGGGCGAGGAACGGGGGGTCGGGCAGGGCCCGAGGCGCGGGACGCGCCGCCTCGCGACGACCCCGGAGGGGGAACCGCGGCGAGCGGCGCGGGGCGGGGGAGCGAGGGGGGGGAAGCGGGCGCGGGCGTGGGGGGGGTCCGAGCGCGGCGGTCGCCCCCGACCGCCGGCCCTTTTCCCCCCACGCGACGCACCCGGCCTCCCCCCACACACGTCCCACGTGCCCCGCGCTCCCACCGCGGCCCCGGACCGGGCCCGGCGGACGGCGCGGCACGCCTCCAGCCACAGAGACCCCCGCGGAGAACCAACACCCCCCCAACACCGCGACAACGCGGGCTCGGGGCACGCAGTGCGGCGCGGCCGCAACCCGGGGGGAAGCGCGCAGCGGCGGGCGACGCCGCGGCGTCCCGCGGGCCGCCGCCGGGGCACGCATCCCCGGGGCGCAGCCCCGCGCGCGACTCGGCCTCGGCGCGAGCCGCCCCGACAGGGCAAAGGGGGCCGGGATCGCCGGCGGGGAGCGGGGGCGGGGCCGCGGCTCAGGCCCCCGACCGCACGGCCGCGGACCGGGAGAGGAGGGGGCCACGGCCGGACCGCCGCGGTCGCCGCCCGGGGCAAGGCGGCGAGAACGACGGCGCTCCGGATCCGCGCCTCCACCCCCCACGACGGCCCGCGGGACCGCGCGGCACGGGGCACCGCAAAACCCTCCCGAGACCCGGGCGGCGATCCCAAAGACCGCGTGCGGCACGAGGGATCTCCTCCAGAGGGACCGCGGCGGCGGCCGCGGCCCTCAGGCGCGAGCTCTCCTCGCCCTTCCCTTTTCTCGCGGGCGGCGACCGGCCGCCTCGGCCTCTCCCCCCCAGCCCCACCTCTCCCCCCCCCCCAACCACCCCACGCCACCGCCCCACGGGCGCCGGCCCCCAGCCCCCGTCCCACGCCCTCCCACGTCCCACACACAGGCCACCGCCGAGCGGACCCGGCGGGGCGAGGCGGGGGCGAGGGGGGTGCTGAGGGAGGCGGCGGGGACCGGACACACGGGGCCGGGGAGGGGGCGGGGAGGAGGAGGAGGAGGAGGAGGAAGGAGGGAGGGCCGGCAGCGGCGGCCACCGTCGTCTGCACTTAGGGGGACGGAGGGCCCGGCGGCCAGGACGACCCTCTCCCCGGCCCGCAGACGACCCCGCACACCGAACCGCCGCGCAGGCGGGCGTGGCGGGGCGCACTCGGGCAGGGGCGGGCGCCGGCGGGACAGGCCCTGCGAGGGAACCCCCAGCCGCGCCTTACCCCCGGGAGAGAGACCCACCCGGGGGAGGCGATTGATCGGCAAGCGACGCTCAGACAGGCGTAGCCCCGGGAGGAACCCGGGGCCGCAAGTGCGTTCGAAGTGTCGATGATCAATGTGTCCTGCAATTCACATTAATTCTCGCAGCTAGCTGCGTTCTTCATCGACGCACGAGCCGAGTGATCCACCGCTAAGAGTCGTACGAGTTTTTGTGATCGCCGGGAGGGCCAACCCCGAAAAGGGGCGACCCCCCCAACCTGGCACAGCACATCCCCGAAGGGTGCCTCCGGCCGGCCAGCGAGAGACAACAAAGACCAGACTCCGAGAGGTCGGAAGGGTTGGAACAGGGCAAGTCCAGCAGCCCGCCCCGCCACGCGGACGACGCGCGGGGCGAGCTCGGAACAACCCCACAGGCGCCCAGGGGGTTCCCGCCTGTCCCCTCCCCCCAACACACACCCAAGGGACACGGGGCGCACGCACACGCACACGCTCACGCACCACCCGGCAGCCGCCGGGCAAGCCCCCTCCCGGCAACCGGGGAGGGCCGTGGCGCGGGCGCAAGCGCGGCGGCGCCCCGGCCTGGGGCGGCGGGGGGCGGGCAGCGGAGTCTGGAGGAGACACGGGAAGACCAGCCTCCACGGCTCCCCACGGGCCCGACCGCCCCGACCCGAGGCGGACGGGCGACCCCCAAAGGGTCTTTAAACCTCCGCGCCGGGACGCGCTAGGTACCTGGACAGGATGGAGGCGGGCGAGGTGGGTGGGGGACGAGGGAGCCCGCGACACCGCCAACCACC